>NW_010122150.1:0-15892 GCF_000699245.1 Pterocles gutturalis | reverse complement strand
AGGCTTTATATGTTTTTTGTACTCTTTGTACAACACCTTGCAGTCTGAACTTCTAGGCATCGCAGTATTGCCATTAACAAGACACAGTACCTAGAGATCATGGTTTTGAAGGAAAAAAAGGAATGTGTGAGTTGAGAAAGGCCCTACCTATATTCAGGCAGAAGGGATAAATAAATTTCAGACAGCCTTTTTGGCTCTTATTTCTGAATACACATATGCTTCAAAACACATGAAACATGGAGTCTTATGACCCATTTTTTCTAGCACAGTATTTCTTGTATCACTGACAGTTTTAGTGTCTAATCCTACTTTGATTCCTTCTAAATACATGGATTTCAATAATGCCTCCTGGCACTGAGATCTTTCGGCTATTGCTGTATATTTTTTGATAAAATGCATATCCTTCTATATCCAGCTGAAAAAAACTTGAAAAAAAAAAGTTTAGTAAATATCGGTACCAGTTTATTGTTACGTCTCAGACTTGTAAGTTGCTGCTATCAGCCAAAAATAGGATTCCGTACTGATCTGGGACCGTCATTTGCCTTCTTGCTCTCTCTCATGATGATGATTATTAATCATTTATCTTATGACACTAGCAGAATGCTAGCTGCTTCATAGTTTAAAACTGAAGAAAAGATCTCTACTTACAAAGCCTATCATCAAAACAGATAAAGAGTGGGAGGAGGTACAGCATAATCATGACTGAGCAAAGAGGTTTTGCTCAGCTTTTTTTGCCCCATTAATTTTTTCATATGGATTGCGTTATTGGGATAAACCTGAGGTTTTTTGGTGTAATTTTTTTGCTTCCTGATATAAAAGCCGCATGACAAAATTAAAATTGTTCACTATTTTCAAGTAGATGAGCTCAGGTTATGTGATGCTAGGTGAAAGCGGACACTCACAACCACAGGGATGTCCTGGCACCCCAAGAGGTTCTTCTCAACTAGAGGAGTATATGTGGGGCCATTTATGCATTAATCTTTCTTATGTGCCGGAATTGCACACCTCTTGCTTTGCATATCTGAAGACCCATGGTGGCTCAGGCAGTCTTCGGAAGAAAGGAAGAGGAACTCAGACTCAGCTTTCCTAGGTTCAATCATAAGGTTATCATAAATGGTGGATGCTACACCCTTCAACAAAAGAGGCAGTCTGCTTAGGCTTTTTTGAAATAATAATGCTACAAATGTGCTATTGAAAAATAATGGTTTTTTGTCTTCTGAATCTCAAATCCAGCTTCCTTCAGCATTGGTTCTCTCCAGAGAACTTAGGCTCTGGAGAGAAATGGGTTTTCAAGCACACTGCTACAAATACCATAGAATAATAGAATTGTTTGGTTTGGAAGGGATGTAAAAGATAATCTAGTTCAATGCTTTAGTCATTCCCTGCTGTTTACATCCTTTTCTGAGGTGCCTGATTCCATTTCTGTAAAGAAAGCCAAGTGCCTCAGCACACAACTATTTCACTCTGAGGGTCTAAAAATTATACCACAAGATTTACCTACTAGAAGCATAACTCATTGTTCTCAGAGGAACCATATACCTATGATCCAAGCAAGCACCATTTGAAGAAAACACCATAGTAGCCAAATGAAAATCTATCCATCTCTCACACTGGAATTGTTCCAGCATTGCCCTTCATGCTGTCTAGATTATGTAATAGTCCTTTGCTAAGTAAGCAGAATATTCAGTCAGTAGCTGGAAGATCTTCAGCTGTGCCCCTTGCATATTCCTAATAGAATCACAGAATCATAGAATCACTGAATCATAGAATGGCCTGGGTTCAAAAGGACCTTAAAGATCATCTAGTTTCAACCCCCCACTATGGCCAGGGCTGCCAACCACTAGACCAGGTTGCTCAAAGCCTCATCCAGCCTGGCCTTGAATGCCTCCAGGGATGGGGCATCCACAGCTTCCCTGGGCAACCTGTTCCAGTGCCTCACCACCCTTTGAGTGAAAAATTTCCTCCTAATATCCAACCTAAATCTCCCCTCTCTTAGTTTAAAACCATTCCCCCTTGTCCTGTCACTATCAACCCCCATAAATAGTCGCTCCCCCTCCTGTTTATAGGCTCCCTTCAAGTACTGGAAGGCACAATGAGGTCTCCACGGAGCCTTCTCTTCTAAAAGCTAAACAAGCCCAGTTCCCTCAACCTTTCCTCATAGGAGAGGTGCTCCAGCCCTCTGATCATCTTAGTGGCCCTCCTCTGCACCCGCTCCAAGAGCTCCACGTCCTTCCTGTGCTGGGGGCCCCAGGCCTGGACACAGTACTCCAACATCTTGTCCTTCCAACCTTTACCATCTTGGAAGCCTCCCTTGGCCACGCTCCAATGTGTCTACGTCACTGTTGACATGGGGGGAGAAATGGCATGGACTCCAGAGGTGGTCTCACAAGTGACAGACAGAGAGAGGGGGAAAATCGTGTCACCTGACCCAATGGCCACACTCCTATTAACCACAGTACAGTTGCTCTGGAGACACACCACTGGCTCATGTTCTGTTTGCTGTTGACTGAGTCCCCCCAGGTTGATTTTTTTGTTTGCTTGGGTTTTTTTTACTTTTGGCAAAGCTGCTTTCAGGACTGTCAAACCCAGTCTGTACTGCTGCATGGCGTTGTTCTATGTTAGGTGCAGGATGGCATTTGCTGCAAATTATCACATTTTATCGATCTCAGCACTTTTTTCCTACTTTGAACTGCATTTCTTCGTGCTGTAAGAGGACCCTTCTTGCCTTTTCGGTCTGGAAATACAAGCAATATCTGATTGTAGCAGTAGATAGATATACGCCAAAATGAAGTTTTGCGAGTTTTGTAAAATACCAGCTGATTATCTCAGAAAACCAGTAAATGCATTTCCCAGTCTGGTAAACACATAGATGGGGTTACCTCAAAATAGGTGTTTTTCATTAGCTAACCAATAGAAAGAAATGCTTTCAGGGTAGCCTATGGACCGTGTTTGGCTTCTCCTTTCAACCTCTTTCACCCCACTCTCTTGAAAGGTTTTAGCTGCAAAGTAAAGCAGCCAGGAAAGAAAAGCTGATCATAACAAACACCTAATAAGAAAGCATGAACACAGAGCAAGAAGAAAGAGCAGAAGCTGCAGGGTTCCATTGCAGGCCTTTGTGCATAGAATTTGGTAGAAATTTGATAACAGATGCTGACAAATTTTATTGCAATCAACATCACAAATCCTACTCTTGTCTTTGCAGTTATGAGGCATTTGATCACAGCCAGGATATGTGTACTCCTGCTTCCAGTAAAAGAAAGCTATAGTGTCTTTGTATGCAAACTGGGTGGGTCTGCCTTAGAAAGGAATCTGGGAGCACAAAGTTTGTATGCCATGTCTCCACCTAATGTATTAGTCATAATAAAGAATAAAAAACTCTCCAAGGTGCTGCTATAAAGGCATGATCCACATTTTACTGAAGTCAACAGGTATTTTGCTCCATGGCCCTAAGGGCCCAACATGTGGGGATTGAAACTTCCAAGAGGGCATTAGAAGAAAATAGGCATAGGTATCTACACCCTGAGAACCATTCATTAATCTAGTAAGATAACCTTCAAAATTTCCATGTTGTTTATCCCTATTACTATTGTTATTTATTTGTAACTAACAAATTCTCAAATAGTTATGATTGTGGTTTCTTTATTGTTTGTCTCAGATTTTATCCAGTCAAAAACTGTAAGCAGGATAGGATAGGCCCTGAGATGCAGACTTGTGAGTCACTGCTTGTATGATGGAACTTCAGGGTCAAAAGACTTATATAAAACATTTTCACAATGTTTGTATTTAAAAAAAAAAAAGAAAAATAAATTGAAAATATAAAAGAATACTGTTTAAAAATGCTAGACACAAAAGCAGACAATAATGTCAATGTAGGTTGCCTTCAGTAAAAGACATTTTCTTTGTTGAAGCTTCATGTAATGTCACTCAAAATTTGCTGCTTTTCTCATTCATCAAATAATTAATGCTGTAGATCAGCTTCCTCTCTCCAGTGTAACTCGAGTTATGCCTTTTTCCAAAATACTGAACTTAGAACAAGCTCAGTATAGACTTTTTTTTTTTTTTTTAAAGACCACAATTTATCTTTAAACTCTCAGGCATTAGTAAAAGTTCTGATTGAAAGCAGAGGAATAAGACCAGGTTTTGAATTTATGTTGGCAATTTTTTGTTTTAATTGAGGCAAAAGATTCTGAGGTTCAGATGGCGTGAATCAAAGCACTCATTCTGGGGAAAAAATGACATGATTTAGAAACTAACGCAGAAAAACAGATGGAAACATTTTGACAGCCTGTTTAAACTTTTATCTAGTTCAGGAGTGATGATAAATGGGAAAGAGGTGAAGGGGAGGAAGAAGAGAAGAGATTCTAGGAGATTTGATAGTTTGTCTTTTAAGTGGTCTGAATTTTAAAGCACTTAGAAGTGAGTTACTGCTGCTTTAAAAATCAAGGCCTTCTTTTCAGTACTTTCACTCGAATTAGAGAAGATTTACTCAGCCACAGTATCCCCCTGATGCAGCAAATTGAAAACTATTTCAACCACCCAAGCTCCAAGGAAAGGTAAGAAACAGAGAAACAAAATGTTTCAGACGTGGCATTTTCGAAAAATTCTCTTTTAATAGACTGCACTCAGAATCTGGGAGAGCTGGAATGGAAGACATCTGAGAGCTACTTATAATTACCTGTTCTTGTGGACTACACTAAGCTGGCCCAGCAAGTTGCAAGTTACTGCAGCTTTTGTTCCAGCTTCTAGCAACAGCAGATGAAATCTACGATCCTTGTTCTGGTTGAAAAATTATGTAGAGACTTTCCTTAGAATGGTATTCTTTCAGTAACAAGCACTCCATCCAGCACAGAAGATGAGAGATCAACCACACTGAAAGGAGTCTACTACTTCAGTTTCCTAAGTTCATGATCAAGGAACAACAACTATGTTCTTATGTCTCATTTTTTGTTTTGAGTGGCCTCTACAGAATGATGTAACTTTTCCAAACACATGCACATATTTGACACGCCATCCAGCAGAAAGTATGCTGTACTCCCACACAAATTACTGACATTGACTCAGACACCTAAATGTGTCAACAGGTTGAACATGGAGAGTTCCTAAGGCAGGCTGACTAAAGCTCTATCTGTCTCTTAGACACACATGATGTCTGTGCAGCTCTGAAAGACGTACCTCTGCAGAGCTTGAAACCACTTCAAGCACACAGGCAACCGTCATTACTTTGGATAGAAACAAAGAACTTTGGCTAGAAAAAATGGAAAAATGGACATAAGAGGAGGTATTATTATCTTCCATCACTTATGAGTCACTTTTCAGAAATGTGAGACATATTTTTTAGGATGACTTTAGGCTGCAGAATGATAAGCAGAAATAGCTATTTTGAAGCCGGAGAATGAAATCAGTGAATCCAATGGCTGCTTTGGTCGTCACCTGTACTAAATTATTCCTTTTTTTGGGGGTGGCCAGTATGAGAAAGAGCATTCCCCTGATTCACAGAATTGTTTAGGTTGGAGGGGACTTTTGGAGATAATACTCATAATCCTCTTGAACTGAACCTGCACATTGAGCCCCTGGGTCTGCAGTGCACAGAACTGTGCTATAGGCCATCATTTATGGATTGGTTGTGACATTTAGCAAGATTATAGATTCTGTCCCAAACAGTCCTGAAAACAAAAGCAATAAACTTAATGAAGCAGGTATTTCCACAAAAATCTTGAGAAGTTACCAAACTTCTGCTGACCAAGTATTTCAGGTAATATTCATACATACATTTATTTCACTGTAGCTTTGTTCTGATGATTGGTCTGTCATAATGGACTGTAATTGGATTCATGACCATTACAGATTTTACATTACCACCTCTCAATCAATCTTTTCAGAAATGTCTTATTTAGAAGGGGCCTGAATTTCAGCAAGGGAAGCTGCAGACACTTTATCCATTGTTAACAGTGGATACTTTCATTTTAGAATTCATGTCTACTCCCAAAGATTCTTTGGTTAATAATAATAAAAACTGGGACTTAGATAATAACTCCTGTCTGGGAATATTCATATCACCTATTAAGAGTAGTTAATTTATTACTGCTATAATCCCTAAGTATTTTTCTCTGTTTTATGAATAAGGAAAATGAGTCACAGCTAAACGACTGAAACAAAGCTCTAAATGGCAACTGTATTTTACAATAACATTTTAGGAGCAAACTTACCCTAGGTAACACAGGAGATGAGGGTTCACCTCCAAGAACAGGATTAAGTTGCAGATTAAGACTGGAATTAAAAGCCTCGATTAATTTCCTAAATACAGGCATCTGGCGCCATTTGAATCGGCAGTATGACACAGGAGCTACAGGTTACATGTGTCTTCCTGGAACACCAGCTCGAAGCCAGGCAAGATACCATCTGCCATCTAAGTTAGCACAAATGCCTATGTCTATGCAACTGAATCAAGCTCTGAGTGTCTACAACTAGTGTCTGTGTGAAATCAGATGTTTCCACAATAGTCACTGGTGATCTAGTCAACATGGTCACAGGAGCCTGAAGAGTAATTCCAGTCACCCTGCAATTGACATCTAGTGACTGAATAATTTTCTCGACTACTTTGGCTGTACACGCACAATTCTGTTGCCTAAATATAGATGTTAATGCCATTTTACCCTATTGTAAATTAGCTATATGTTTGAGGCCAAAAGGTATGATGTAGGTCCTTCAGGAGATGCGTATTCTTCTGGAGGGGAAGCTGGAGGCCAGGAAGGGTGCCCACAGTGTCTATAGTACCATCAGATGCCTACATTTCAGTTGAATTATACAGCAAAACACTTCAAAGTAGGTGTCTAGATATACATGTCTGTGTGTCCAGGGGCTAGGCTGAAGAGCTAACTTGGTAAGTCATGTATTTTCAGGCTAGATGATCTTGACGAACAACATTATTAGGTATTTAAAAACCAGCTGATTACATTTTAGAACCATTAAGAATCATATTAAAGATACTGTGGGAAAGAAATGTCATATCAAAAGACAGAGAAAGGAAAATCTTCCATTAAAAGAAGATAAAAAGGAGGAGCCAAGTACTACAAGCTATCTGACTTCAGTTCTTTCTATACAGTTGGGCAAATCATCATACTGGCTCTTCATAAGCACCTGCAAGGCAACAAGGAAATGAACATCAGTCAACATGGGTTTGCCAACCAGAAATCATGTCTGGTTAATCTAATTTCCTTCCACAGCAGGATGGCAGGTTTTGTGGGCAAAGGAGAAACAATAGATGTGATATATCGTTCTTTTAGAAAGACATTCACTGTCATGAAATTCTCAGAAGCTGATAAAGAAATGTCAGTCTAAATGGTGATACTATAGAATAGAAAACTGTACACAGACTCTGATTATTAATAGTTCACTGTCAAGATAGAAGAATGCATAGAGAGAATTTTGCAGGAGTCCATTCGATTGTTCTATGAAATAGTTTTATTAAAGAATTGGATGATAGAGCAGTGAGTTTACTCATTAAGTTTGCTGATATTGCCATACTAGGAGAGACAGACAATATGTTGGAAAATATAAGCTGCATTCAAAATAGGCCTGTTAAGTTTGAGAGATGGAATGGAAAAAAGAATGAAATTCAGAGCAGATGTATAGGAAGCACTACAGTTGGTCAGGAATATTCAAAAACATAGATAACATACAGAGAAGAAATGGCTAGAGACCACAAAACTGAACAAGAAAGCTATGTCATGCTATTGTGAAATGGTGAACATGAAAATGTGTAGAAGTGGGTGTACAGCCTCTAAAATACATGAAATCATCTCCCTGTTTAGCTGTGCATGGGATATCAACAAGATCTCAGCTGAAGTATCATGTTCAATTTTGAACACCACCATCAACAAATTACAATGGAGGAAAAGAAATAGAATTTTCAGAGGACTAATAAATATTCCTCTTGAAAAAGGGTCAGAGGAAGTGCAGTTGGTTAGTCTGGAGAAGAGAAGGTGGAAGGGATGTGTGTTATCCTTCCTGGCACCTGTATTGTGCCATCTCCTGCAAGGAGAATACAAACAACCAGCTTTCCAAGACCATGTTGACTGGGAAAAACTGTGGACTTAAACTGAAGCATGGGATGTTTAGAAAAACTTCCCAATGGTCATATGAGAATAATGGGAACTAAGTGCCCGGGAAAGCTGGGAAGTTTTCAGTGTGAAAGGCCTTTAAAAATAAATCTTAATAACTACCTAGTTAATCTGATTGGGCCTTTGAGTCTCTTCAGGAACCTTCTGCTAATAACATGGAAAATAAACAAATTCCAACCGTTTCAAAGGAGAATAAGATAGAAATAATTTTCATAACATTTTTCTGTGGAAATGTCAGAAATAGATTAAGTAAGATGCCTAAAAGGAAAAATCCTATGTCTGACTGAAGATTCTATGATTCTATGATTATGGAAGAAGAAGTTGAACAGTGCCAAATGAGCATCTTCCAGTGCACATTCAAGGATTTAAATGTGCTTTTCTTAGTTTCTATACTTGGTCTAAAAGACAAATGGAGAAACTTAAAGCAACTGAATCATAGATTTTTTTTTTTAAATAAAAGAATTCTTACACTATTATTTAGGATGTTCACTTAGTTTTTTTAGAAAATACAGCTACTTCATAGTTGATTATCTTAGTATTTCATACAGCAAGTGAAGGTAGCTTGGATTTCTTTTCTAAAGGTTTGATCCAAAGTTTTCCAAGCAGATGGAAGCATTTCCTGCTAACCAGCTTTTGCAAATCTGAACTCTAGTTACTGATCTGTGTATTATTATTGTTTGTCTCATTACAATAGGAATCAGATGTTCTGACCAAAATAGAATAAATGTAGAAATATCTACTGTGACAATAAAAAGAAGAAAGCAAAACATGACTCCTACACAGAGTTTATTGTTCTTTTATGATGACACAAGTTATTTGTTTTATCCAAATTACTAATCAATAGCATTAAAAGTCAATTGACTGTTAGCAGACCAAAGATGACTGGACTACAAAGTATATTATCTCCAAAGTTATGCAAAAATCCTTGAAATGCTAAAAACTCTCAAAGATTGAAGTCTTTGAAACCAATTTGGTTCTTTTCTCTCTGTTCTAATGTATAGCTTAAGCAGTACTGAACATGATCCCTACAAAATGTGTGCTGCATACAGTTAATCACAAGACTGAAGATTAGCAAATTAAAGCATAATAAAATAATACCAACCAGCAGGAGCAGCAGCAAATAAGCTCATCTCCACAGCAGGATACTGCAAATGTTTCAGAGAATAAAGAACATTTCAATTATAGGCCATATGCATAATATTATCATGCTGTGCTAGCCAGGTTGAAATTAGCTTCCCATTTTTCATCTCCTTCTTCACAACCTACACAAAACCATCTAATCCACTAGCATTTCTACATGCCTCTGTAGAAGTCTGTGAACTTTCCATCCAAAGAAGTCTGGTTTTAAATCAGAATCACAACTTATACAATGCAACCTTCCTTCTCCTGCACTGATTTTGCACTGTTCAAACAGACAAATTTTGGCTAGAAGCAAATTGTGGAGAGTGCTTCTCATTTTTTCTAACAGAGAAAGCAAAATACCTTTTTATAAGAATAAACTTTCCAAAACTTGTGTTGAGTCTTTTATTATTTTTCTTTTTTAATGTTTAGTAAAGGTCAATGGGACAAAGCCAGCTTCCCAATTATTGAATTAAAATACAGCAGAATCCTACAGCCTCTGAGCTTCTCTAAGATTGAAGAATTATATTTAGTTTTCCTGAGGCTTTTTTATTGCATCGAAGTACAGTTTTCAGAGAACATATCTTTCAATTCTAAATATTTTTGTTTGCATATATACACTGATACATACTTTGTTTATTTTTAAAAAATCTTTACTTTCTTTGATTCAGCATATTTTAATAGCCTAGTGTGCAACTTGCAAGTTTGCTTTGTTTTGCTGAAGAAAGTTCTCCAAATGTCTAGAGAGAAATAAGGAAATACTCCTTATGAGTGCTACTACTAAGACTACAAGAGGAAGCTGGATCACATTTTAGAAGCAGGGATAATTGTAGTGCATCATTCACAGTTTGAGGAAAGCAGCTTTAGTGTTCACTCAGCCTTGTTCTCCAAGTTGCTGCTTAGTTTGTAGAAATAACGAGTGGGGAAAATGGCAAAATCTTTATTATACTCACCTTGTGGTTAGGTTTTCTTCTGTCTAGCTTGCAATGCCTACCTTGTCTATGCTTACTAATTTTGAAGACAGACTTTTTTCCCTCCCACGATTCCCTGAGAAAAAATAGTGATCCAGCTTGAAAATTTGGAGTTTGATGAGTTAAACTGATGACATTTAAGGAATTAAGCTATTCTGAATCAAAAGCATCACTTGAAAGACTTCACTGAAATTCTCACCAATTTCCCAAAAACTATTAATGTAACTAACTTTGCATAATTTTTGCTGATACCACAAAATTTCCTTGTAAGGGCATTTTGCAGAAATACTGTTTTAACGCTTAAACCTACATTTTTTTTTGGACTAGAGTCCCATTCTTTACTTAAATTAGTCTGTATCTGTAATATCACTGGCTAAAATGTGCAAGTAGTTCAAATTTATAAGCACCATTTAATAGCAGCATCTTTTTGCTACCAACACACTTGCTGTAAGTGATTTCCTGGCATTGATACGCAGCACATATGCTTCCTCTAAGAATAACTAAGAAACAGTCTGCCCAGAAATTATCTACCTCTGGCTCTATAAAGCACTGTTCATCCATACTACCAAAAATGACAGCTGGTTCTAGCCTATTTACAAAAAAACCCCAAGCCCACTATTTTCATTTCTGTTGCTGTCATCATCACACACTTAAAAGAATGCAAATGCTATCAAGGAACCAGCTTAGCATAACCATTCCTGCAATGAAATGATATAATCTCATATAATTTTATGTAAACTGCATGATGAAAGTGTATAACAAAATCAGTACTTATATCCATTGCTGACTTTATAAATAAGTACTCATCTCTCACACCCATGCTTTACAACAACAAAAAAAAAGCCATCTGCCATCTAACACAAAATACTGCACAGTGGTACGCAGGTGTCTACCTGCCATTAAATTGGCTTCCACATTTTGGGCCCATATTGTGGCCCTTGTTAAATATTTGCTGCCTTACTTAAAGCACCCAATTTTCCACCAGTTAACTTCTCTAACAAGTAAATTTCTGACTCTGGAGCTCCATACGCACTAATCCTATCATTCTCATACCAGCCTGTTTCCTGCTAGCAAGCCACAAAGAATGTAGTTAGATAAGGCATAAAAGAAAACAGCCTGTGGAGACCACAGTTCATTTTTCTTCTCTGGCTAAGATATGTGAAAACCCACTTGAATTCCAGTTTTGTACTTTTGAAGGAATGAAGCTGAGAAACATGTCTATTGCTTTCTCCCAATTGTACCTCAAGTAAAGAAGCATTCATTGGGCCAGGGAGACACATAGAAAACCTGACATAAGAGAGTGCCCATGTCAGATGTAGGCATCTTAGATTTGAGTCCCTACTCCAGTGATAATTAGTCATACAAAAGTAAAACACTTCTATAGGAACAACAGAAACATTTACTTTATAGTATATGTACTCCAGTGTTCAAGGGATTTTTCTGAAGAGGCAAATTCTAATCTGTTCTCCAAAGCAGGCAAATGAGGATGTGAGCATATGTTTCTGTCTCCCTACATAAACATACAGAGAAGTAGACAAAAAAGGAAAAAGAAAGGAGCAGGTAAAACCTTCTGCCTGTGTTTGGCATGCAATGGGACTGATGTGGCTTGGAGGACAGACTTGTTCCTCTTGGCTGTCTAGGGATTTGGCTACTTTAGGAGGCAATTCAAAGCACCTTACAGAGGCACCTGCTCTAAATCACCTTCTCCCCCTTGCTGTATAAACCTAAGCTAAGCACATAAAGTAATACTGCCCTTAGCTGACAATATTGGGCCGTATGACAACCTTAGAGAAAAAAGCAGCAAAACCACAGGCAATAATAACGTTTAAAAAGAATAATTTTACCCACAACATCTAATGTCTCTTTCTCTCACTTTGTTTTCTAAATCTAAAATTATATACTGCAACAGACTCATGAACAACTGAGGAAATTACTTTTACGTAGATTGTCTTGATATGAATTATCTTGAAGCCAACTGTATGATGGCAAACAGAAAGTGGAGAGGATCTCTTTCTTTGTGTGTGTGAAGAATTAAATGGTTTATTAAAAGGAAGAATGTTTGCATACAAGGTGGGACCCAATTTAAATATCTCAAAGCTGTAAATGTACATTTAAGTCATCATCCTCGGCTCCCTTTATAGCTAGGAGAATGGAAAAGAGCCCTCCAGAGTAACTCCTACATTGGATGCCCAGGGAAAGACTCACTTGTCATAACACAGGTTACTGTCACTTCTGGCACTTTGGGTTATCAGGCTCCATATCACAGGGGCATGGGTGTCCTACCCATCTTCCATCCCATCTGCTAAACACATGCAGGTAGGTACTTGAATTCTAAGAGGCCCAAGGTACCTACTTTGAGGAAACTGGTTCTTGCTTTTTGCTGACAGTGAAATGAATTGCCTGATAAAGAGACCTATTTCTATCCATTGATTATAAAGTAAATCTATATGTATGGGGTCTGGCTGAGATGTCTAGTATCCCCACAGCACCCTCCCAGTGCTGAGTGTCACCCTGGCAGCCAGCAGGGGGTGTGTAACACAGCTTGGGAGGGGGCGGAGCCGGGACAGCTGACCCGGATTGGCTGTTCCAGACCATGTGACATCAGCTCAGCCATGACAGCCAAGGGCAGGGAGCAGGAGGGGGGCATTAGTTCCTGTGTTTGTCTCCAGGAGCAGCTGCTGCACACACTGGAGCTCTGCTTTCCCAGGAAGTGGCTGGACATTGCTTACTGAGGGGAAGCAGAGAATAACATCTTTGTTTACCTTTTGTTTCTGTGCGTGGCCTTGGCCTTTGCTTTAATTAAACTGCTTTTATCTTGATCCACAAGTTTTTCATCTTATTCTCCCCCTTTATTTTGCTGAAGGGGGAGTGACAGAGGGGCCTGGTGGGCACTTGGCATCCAGCCAAGGATAACCCACCACACTGTGGTAATGTATTTCGAGCTAGATGCCCAACTTTCAGATGCCTCAGTGAGGGCAGAAGAATCTCAACTTCACAAACCTTTGGCATGAAATAATGAAGTCAAATGAGCATAAGGAAATGGTGCACTATGTTTTTATATGCACTACTAGAATAAAATAATGTGGTCAATAATGTGAATTTTTATTTCATTGGAGATGTGTCTGCTGCATTTTGAGAGGTCATAACCATCTCTTTTCATAATACCTTCTACAATTGTTTTAAAATACCAATATGGTGTTTTGTAATATATTTTGACATGACCCAGTGGTGGATGTAAATGAAGTTGGGGTTTTTTTTTAACTTATCCTTAATTAAAATATAGAAGACTAGAGTACTGTTATACTTTTGGTACTTGAAAGTTACTGAATAATACAATAATTTATTAAACAACAATTGCAAGTAACAACCTTAGATTTATGGATTTTTCAATTTATTTCACTAGGTGACAAAAAATTATTTTCCATGTTAACTTTGCTTTTTTCAGTCTCAAGGTTGCATGTTTCTTAACCTTGGATTTTATCTCAGCAGTATTGGCTGCTTTAGTGGATATTTTTTTGCCCCTTGCATAGATATTCTGTTCATTATAGTTCAGTCTGACACTATAGACAGGTCAAAGGATCATATATTATATATGCACAGATATTGAGAAATGAAGTTGTCAGCATCATTCAGTATGTCACATACATATTTCTCTTAAGAATTATCCTCTCCTTGGTGGAGTTTTGTATTTGTATTCATAAGTATGTCTCCCTTCTGATAAAAAACAAGATTATATAAATTCTGTTTTTCCCCCAGTGCCTGCAAAACATTCTAATACCATGATGTTCTTTGCAGTTTCTCTATCATGTACTTCCTTTTCTGTTTTCTGATTCTCACCGAAGTTTATTCCCCATTTTAAATTACTTTTTACCACTCTGATGTACAAACCTAGGCTTGCTGCATACTTTCTGTGGTCTGCTTCTGTTCTTTCAATCTCTGCAGAACTGCAACTTTAATTAAACTGAAATATTAAAAAAGTTAATATTTACAAAAATGGTCTAGGTTCTGGATGTGTTGCTTTCAGGATTTTTACCACACTTAATTTAGTTAGAGTAAACTGACATTTCAGTGGCTGTTCTGACTCCACACTGCTAAGTATTTAATTCACAGTAATTGCTGTAAAAATATCTGATGTGTTTCCATACACAGTGTGGCTAGACTAGAGAGCAAGGATATCAATCCAGTTGAGCAATCAGTCCTCCCCAAAACACCTTAAAGTTTTCTGCTCTCTTTAGATGGCCGGATGGATTGGATTTGACTCAAATAAAGCCTTCTGGGAGTTCTTTACCTGGTACAAACAATGCTCCTGATGGCATTCTGTGGTCTCCTCTATTACCTCAGAAGAATGAGGGCAAATTGGATCAATTTGTCAAAATATTCCTCTACTTTTGTCCTTTCCAGAAAACTGAAGTATGGAAAACCAATTGGTCAAACCCCTGTCCACACCTCATAGAAAGAAAAGCACCCAGAAGTGAAGTAAACAAGAGTGTGTATTATGTTGCATCTGTCTTCTTATTGACCCACCATTCTTGGCAATCTTTAATATATTTTCCCCCATTATTTTTTAAATGTGTAAATTAGGATGAACAGTAAAGGAGCATGTCTCAGTATATTTGGATTTGCTTATGTTTCAGCCCACTTTGCTTAAATCGGGAAATATGAATCTGTAACAACAATCTCTTTTTCCCTGTGTGTCTTCTGGAATAAAAGTTTTGGGAATAACTTTCTGGCCACATTAATAACAAACATTTTGTTTTCAAATGCTATATATTTTGGATAGGGAGAGGGAATAACAAATTGAGTAAATTTCCTAGTGTAAATGCTTGTTTCTTCATGCCAGTTAATTTTTGACCATTTCAGAAGAAGTAGATGTCTCTGTTGGTAAAAATAAAGACATAGTTCCCTGCTCTTCCTGTATGCCTCTTTTCTTCCTTGTTTGCTTGCTTTCTTGCAGGAATTACTTTTCCCCAGTCTTTCAGGAACTTGGATAGGTGAAAAATAATATCGTTGAGACACCTTTCTAATGCAAGACTTCCATTCCTTGCTGGTTTTGCAGCCTGCCATTTCAGGCAAGGCTAGTTTCTGCAGGTGGCTGTATCATGTGATTTGTTCATATCTTTTAGAAATAGAAAAAGAGTCTGGCAGTTCCTGCATTGGGCATACTAATGCAGAATTGAAGTTAAAAGCCTAGTTACAGAGCTGTAGCAAGAGGGCTTGCACATTGGAGGGCTAAACTGTTCTCAGACTGTCCTGTGGCAGGATAAATCCTAACTGTGAGTGAGGGTGCTTTAAAATGAAATGTTCCAAAGCTCAAATAAATGGCAAGAAAACAAAAGAACCTGCATGGAAAAAGATGGCAAACTGTCTTTGCGAAGCCAGTCTCTGTCTCATTGTAGTGCTTACTCCACTCCAGGACCCACTGCCATACAATGAGTACATGTATGTGAACAGAAATGCCTCAACTTACCCAAAACACACTCTTGCATTAAAATAACTTGCTTTTGTTGTCTGTGAAATACAGTGAGATTATCGTGACAAAACTGATGTCCGCAGAGGCTCGTGCCACGGGCTGCTTCAGAGCACTCTCATCAGATAAGGCTGTGCTGTTTGAGAGCAGCGCTGCAGAGAAGGACTTGGGGGTCCAGGTGGATGGGAAGCTGGACGTGAGCCAGCAGTGTGCAC
>NW_010122149.1:7779-12780 GCF_000699245.1 Pterocles gutturalis | reverse complement strand
GGCCGGGGCCCGGCCCGGTTCCTCGCGCCCCTGAGGCCTCCCGGGGGCTTTTTGCGAGCCCCTGGGCTGGGCTGAGTGTGAAGGACCTGGTTTGGGATGGATTCGGCTCTAGCTGAAGGATATTTCAGGAGCTGGGGGGTTCCCTGCCCGGTTGTCCGGCGTTATTGCCACGGTCCCATCCCTAGGTTGCCCGCAGCAGAGTCTCAGGCATCAAAGTTAGAAAAAGTGATAATAATGTATTAAATGGTAGAACAGCAAGGTCAGCCCAAGCTGAGTGCCTCCAGAGAGGGACCCCTAGCCAAGAAATTCTGGGGCAGTGACACCCTTAAAAACTATTCACCTGCCCTCACGCTGTTCATGCGACTCTTGGTCCAATTATGACTTTGGGTCTGGGGTCTTCTAACACCTCCTTGGATTCTCCCTCTGTCTCTGGGCAGGCTGTCAGTTGTTCTTATCTTGATGAGTTGCACTTGCTGCTCATGGTTGTAGCTTTGAAGCCTCCATATCTCCTAGTCTGGGGGTTTTTTTAGCAGAATACGAGAAACTGTGAAAGTCCCCAACTTAGGATAAAAAGTTCTGAACTTAGGATTAGTGTGTGGCCAGAACACTTAGCCATAACCACAACTTCAGTGTGTTACCTGCATTATTCTCACACTAAAAACCCAAACCACAGCACGCTGTACCAACTCCTGAAAGGAAAAACATTCCCAAGTGGGAATTTATGGCTTGTGGCCTCAAGCTTCAGCCAGTCTCGCTACTTGTTGAGTAAGTAAAGTTCTGTCAACAGCATACTACATCCTTATAACTCTGAATGATTCATTCTATTTAAAACTTACTCATTTAAGCTAAACAACTAATATTTCTTAACAACCTGAGCTGAGGAGCCCCTCAACAGTGGTTGTGAACAGCCTCGAATGAGTAGCGTTACCCATGAGTGACTTCTGAAACGCCTTCTCAAGGAAACTTCTGTCAGGAGTGTGAGGGAAGGCATAATGCATAAATTGTCTCATTATTTTTACTTTGATATAGACAGATTCCCTTTTTCCTGCCTGTATGAAAAGGTCAGTCACTTCCGGAGCGTCAGAAATCTCTGGTTGGTGGCGTATGGGCTGATGATACAGAGCATGGTACAGGAATATTCCTTTTTGGTTTGCCCCAGGTCGTTTCACTAGTGCTTGCTGAAGTTCCTGTGTGATTTTTACCCCTCGCCCAAGCTAGAATTTTACAGCATTGCTTTCTTCAGGTCTAGAGGTGAAGTTCCTTAATGAGAAGGATTAGAATGTCTGGCTGCTTGATTTTCTTCGGACCAGGCAAGACTCAACAGTCTTGTGAATGTTTGTTAAATAAATTTGTTTTGGGGATTTCTTTAAAAACGTTCTATTTTTCTCTGTTGTGGCAGGTAAGGGCCTTTAGACAGCCAGTGAATAGGTCCAGTGACTGTGGTGATCACTTACCCTGACGCTCAGATGGAAATATTTTCTGCTGCTAGGGAGAAGCTCAGAGACTTTCCTGGACGTGGGCCTTTTTGTGGGGAGCAAAGAGCCTGACCCAGTGCCTGGCAGAAGTGTAGGACAACTTGGGAGGGACTAGGAGCCGACAAGCTGCAGTTAACTCTGCTGCTGGTGTGAGCAATCCCCTTTGTTGTTTAACGGTAGTTCTGCAGAGGGTTTCTGAGGTGTTATCAGCAGTTTTGCCGCCAGAGAGAGGTCTATGATAAGAATTTGCCTTCCGGTTGCGCTGTTACTGATGTGTGGTAAATCATACGGGGTTTAAGTCATCTCCCTGATGGTTATGTCACTGTTCCTCCGCGGTTTTGGCAGGATCAGCTCCGTTTTCATGGAACCATCGCTAATGCAAACTTTATTTTTGAGCATTTAATTTTATGCTTATGGGAAGTGCTTGTAGTCATGAGCTCACGTTCTGTGCACTCTCCTGTGTGCCCCGGGTGGATTTTTTTCCAATCTTTCACTCCCACAGGCGTGTAATCCTTTCATATTTTTGAATTTCCATTTCTTCTTGCCTCATTGTGAAATTGGAAAGCCTTGTCTGGGCTTTGTGCTGGTGATGTTGGATTTCTAAGAAAAATGCCCTTAGAAAGGACGGGGTCGGTAAGCAGTTTGGGATCCAAGTCGTTGCACTGACAGAGTTGTAGCACGTAAGTGAAGTGTGGCTATTATTTTATTGACTTTGAAAACACAAGATTAAATACCATGTTTTCAAAGAATCCTTTTTGGAGGCAGATTTGGTCACCTGCATTTCATTTGTTTGCTCTTAGCCTTTAATTCGTGCACTCTCAGTGAGGGACTTCAGAAATCCTGCCGTGAATTCTGTTTTGTTTGCCAGCGGTATATGAAAAATGCAAATCTGTGTCTCTGCAGCAGGTTGTTTCGGCCGCTGGCTGTTACAGGCGTGAAGCCAGCTGCTGACAACTCGCTCTCGGTAATCCTTCATGCTGAAATGTGCAGGTGCTGTAGGTCCTCGCGAAGAACAGCTCCGTTTCAGTGCGATGCTGAGGCTTGTAGCTCTGGCTGCAGCATTCGCTGACACACAAGGTAATTGTTAAAAATTGTAGAAGCCAGAAATGTGACCAACTGGCAGATAGTATTGCTGGGAAATTGGGATTGCCCTGCTGCTGCTATGTGCAAGAGCAGAGCATTTCTTTTTTTAAGCGGGCTTCTCAGTGGTTTCTGCAGCAGGAGTTCCCTCTTGCTGCTCCGTGTCCGCCTCCCAGCTGTGCTGGCTTTTGGTTGAGGTGCTGAAGGGACGCTTGTTGGGTTTCCCGGAATCAGCAGCATCTCTACTGCGTGATGGAATGAACCCTAAAGAAGAGAAGGACCTTGTCTGCAGTGCCCCAAAAAGTGGTGCAACTTCAATCTTTCCCTTGTCTTGCAAATTTTAATGCTCCCAGGCTACCTGGGGGAGGTTGGCTGTGGGCTTCAGGTACTTTGGGGAAGCGAGGGCCGGGCAGATGAGCTGTTTCACTCAAGGCCACTCAGAGAGTTCATCCAGGCTGTAAATACGATATCAGCCTTCCAGGCTGGCAGACATGTGCTTAGTTGGATGGATCATACCGTTACACAGCTACAGGCTGAGCCACCTGCATGTTTGGGGGGGTTTGCCCAGACAGCTGCCCCTTGCTGGATCATCGTCCACGGAAAGCAGTGGAAATGCCACTTTCCAAAGTCAGTTGAAGCATTCAGGACAAAATCTGGAGGAAACACAAGACAATCTTCCCCTGACCCCCAGGAGGGAAGTGGGATGGATGGTTTTCATTCTGATTTTTGTGACCGAGACCAGTGTGTTTGTCGTTCCTTGCACTGTTTGTCCAAACCCCTTTTGATTTGTTTTCCTCTTTCTATCCCTCAGTTGTTCCTGCTGTTTACACCATTTACATGGGAAAAGATAAGTATGAAAGTAAGTACATTAACGATGCCTAAGGGCTTAGATTTAGACTTGTGGGGATTTAAGGTCATTTTGAAAGGATGTCTTTGTATGTGTTAATATGCTGTTGGAAAGCTTGTCTGCCCTTGCAAGTGATTCTGACTTATCCCTCTGAAATCCACTGGGTGGATCGACTTTTAGTTAGGATAAATGAATTTTGTAAATCCTCTAGGCAGAGTAACTGCCTTCAAATACAAGTGAAAACTAAATTAACTGAAAAAAAATTTATCTAGAGAAAAATACTGGTTTTCAGGTTGCATTTGATAACTTTTTGAAAAGCAGCCTTCCGTTTCCCTGCTCAGTCTGTATTTTTCCCCTTTCCACTGCGCAGGTTTCCTGTGCCCATCCCTTCCCTCACGGTGAAGGTTCTGGTTCTGCTCACCTCCCGTTTCCACGTCAGTAGCCAGGGTGTCTCGCTCCAGTGTGGCTGTTTGGAAGACTTGCCCTGAAAGTTTCCTCCTATATATTTGAAGAAACATATTTTCACTTAAATTTCAGAACGATGTGTTGGAGGTGGTGCTCCTGCCATACCTGGAGCAGGCGAGCGTTAAAGCCCTCTTCTCCTCCTGCTCGCTCACCGTGCAGTGGCTGACCAGCAGCACAGGATTCCTGCTCGGCGGCAGGGAGTTGGGTTTGTTGTTGGTCAGTTCCTGGGCTTTGCTCACTGATACTTTTGTTCCCACAGATGAAGACCTCATAAAGTACGGCTGGCCTGAAGATATCTGGTATGTACTGAAACAAATTGCCTTTCGTTACGCAACTGAGTCTAATGATCGTGACAACCCTCTCGCTTCCGCAGACGCCGTAGAGTCTCTTTTTTCCAAGGCCACTTGGCCGTTTAGATGCAGTCCCAGGGTGGAGACGGATTGCAGAAGACCCAGGTGCAGATTTTGGGACTCTGGTTCTGAATTCATTCCCCTGCGTCTCCCCCTCAGTCCTCAGCTTTGCTCATCAGAAGAGCTGGCCCCTGTGTGAAACTTTTTGGTGTTTATCTGTGCGTGGATCTGCTGGAGTGGCAATAACTCTGTACACGGAGATTTATTTGTGTTTCAGAATATAGGTGCTAGCTTGCTGCTGCTCTTGGTGTGTTTGGGAAGTGGTCAGAGTTAAACGAGAAAGGCACCTTGGTGTTTGTAAGAGAGAGCACCTCCTGAGTCAAGAGTAGGAGCTCCTGAATATCTCCATGCACAGACAAGCGGAACCAGCAAAACCAGAAGGAGGAGAGGGAGAGTGGAGACACGAACGTGTGAAATCACAGAGCAGGCAGACAGGGCCTGGGGATGGAGCCAGAAGGTTTTTCAACAACAGTAAATGCTGTGCCTAGAGAAAAACCCTCTGTTGTCTCCCAGTGCCTTTTCCTCTGTGTGTGCTTTGTGTTCTCCCGTGTGGGCAAGCATCAGCCGTCGCTGTCGCAGGAGCTGGAGTAGGTGAGCAGGAGCAGAAGAGTGTCACAGTTTGATTCCGGCTGGGTGAAAGCCGTGTCTGCTCTAAGCGGCCCCGCGAGAGCTGCGGCCAGGAGACAAAGGAAGTGCTCTGACACGCGTGAGTTGGTTTTGGCTG
>NW_010122149.1:0-7748 GCF_000699245.1 Pterocles gutturalis | reverse complement strand
GAAGAGAAAAACAAAAGAAGGGTATTTCCCACTCCTGTTAGCAGCAGTTGGTGCTTTTTTCGCTGGCTGGGTTAACCCATAAAGTTTCCACACCAAGAAGTTTTGTGAGATGTTTATGACGGGGTTCGCTTGCTTTCAGGCACTATTGTGCAGACCAGATGTGTCGCAGTTGCTGCCCTCTCCTTTGCTAATGGTTCCTAACGAGAATCACCATGTGGATTCTGCTCCTGCTCGTTCTTCTCGGCCTTTGCCAGGATGAGCTGGGGTGTCAGTAGGACTGGAGGTTGGATAGGGAGTATCTAACATGCCCCGTCGAGGATGTTTTGTCAGCAGTCAGTGAACTGGCAAGGGAATATTTTTTCTTTTCTAGCAGCAGAGATTGTACTTCAGCTGAATAAGACTTTTTTGCAGCAGTATCACATTCATTTTCTGTCTCATGTTTGCCCTATCATCACCTAATTTAAGGTCTGGCTATGCTGCTATTAAGGAGTGACCTTGAGATTCATCCTCAATTTGCCTGAACCATGAAAGTCATCTCTTTTTTATCTTGTAGCTCCCATCGACAGCATCCACGTTGGTTTTTTTGTATCCTAGTGCTATCTTAACAAAATATCCTAGGTCCTCTTGCAGAGGAATTGTTCTCCTAACAGTGTCTGGCACTTTTTAGACTTGCTTCTGCGTAAGGAGGATCCAGTGGAATTGGGATAAGGAGGCTCAGGAGGTACAAGGGAGAGTTCCTGTGTTGGTGCTGGAGGGTTTTCTTATCTTGCAGCAGGACGGAGAAAGTCCAATTATGTTAAAATAGTGTAAAGAAAGGTTGGGAGGTGCCATGAGATCAGTTCCCCTCCTCTGTCCTTGGAAGTTTGCAGGGTTGGAGTGTTGATCAGGACAGAGGATTAAAAAACAGGTGGAAACAGGTGATCATGGTAAAAACCCAGTCAGGTTAGAAAAGGTCTGGAGAAGGGCAGCTGCAGTCATCAGGGAGATGAACAGCTGGGAGTGTTGGCTACATGTAGTATAGTGTTAAAAAAAAAAGGGGGGGGGGGGCAAAGGGGGTTTACTTTTTTCAGTCTCCCATTGAAAGGACTGAGGTTTCTTGAAGCATAGGCTCTGACTCCCTTGCTGGCTTTTAAACATGTTTGTCATGAACATTTCTATACTTTTGTTGTCCGTGGAGTGGCTGTTCTGTCACTCGTTAGGACGTAAATCTTTCAGAACAGATCATCATCTCTTCTCCTCTGTTAAATGTGCTTTTTTTTTTTTTTTTTTAATCCCGTAGGTTTCACGTGGATAAACTCTCCTCCGCACATGTGTACCTTCGGTTACACAAGGTAATCCTGTGACACATATAGTTAAAAACATGAATACTCACCCAAATAAGAGCTTCACGTACCTGTCTTTGTTCACGTGCGAAGTCTGCAGGGCTCCCTGAGGGTGCAGGTAACAGACAGAATTTAGTGCCTCCATTACCAAATAACGTGGGGAGGAGTGGGAAGCTTAACGTGGCCCAACAGAACAGTCAGTTTCTGGCTTGGCACCAAGTGCGTGCCTAGGAACCGTCACCCCACTAAAACGGGGAGAATACCTTTGGGAAGAGCAGGGTGCAAATTGCTTGCGGTGCTTCGAACCTTTCATTCCAAATGCTGCGGAAGACTCCAGCCTTGTCACACGTGGAGCGTAGCGGTGCCGGCTGTGTGTGTGGAGCATCCTGCCCTGCTTCCTGCCTTTGTGTGCTCCTCAGTCCCTGCAGCTGCAAGCCGCTCACGTTGCCTTGCTCTGTCGCAGGGGCAGACGGTGGATGACATTCCTAAAGAAGTTTTGATAGACTGTGCCCATCTAGTGAAGGCGAATAGCATTCAAGGTAATACTGATTCTCGGGAGGTCGCTGGGAGGTCTTTGTGGCGAGTGTTTCTGCTCCACACCAGCGTGTGTTTTTTGGATCAAACGTTTGTGACGTTCCTGCTGTGGTGCTTTCTGTGAAGCCTGTGCCTGCAGGTCTTACGGGAAGCAGATGATGTTCGCAGCTGCTGGGGCTGCCTGTTACACTTTCGTAAGGGGGAATTTTAAACCTCTGAAATTCCCGTTTGTGCCTCCACATTGCTGTCTGAGCCAAGGAGGCCTTGCAGTCCCTTCTCTAACACCACCTTGGGGCCCCCTTCCATGGTAATCGCTCTTCTGGCAGAGACGCTCTCCATCTGGAGTTCGTTAACGCTGCTGCAGCGCTCATGTTACTGCAGAAAATGATGTTGTGGTGTTCTTCCGTTTCACTGTAACGCTGGAAGGACTTCTCTGTTTTCTTCTTTCTTGCCTAGCTAGTAATGTTTGCGACCAGGATAACTGCCGGTTTCCACGCGCGCAGAGGACTTTGAGACCTCTTTCAGCAGGGAAAGAATTGGAACATTTCCCTCCTTTCTTTCTCCCCTGCTTCCTAGGTTGCAAGATGAACAACGTCAACGTGGTGTACACGCCGTGGACTAACCTGAAGAAGACGGCAGACATGGACGTGGGGCAGATCGGCTTCCACAGGCAGAAGGATGTAAGTGTTTGCTGCCAGCCAGTGACGTGGTGGCACACTGTAACGTGTCCTTGTTTGGAGCTGGGTGGATTGTCTTCAGCATTTGCCCTAAAGCCAGGGAATCATCCACTCCTGAAGCGTCAGAGAGATCCCGGGGGTGAGTTTGGGCTTGCCTGAACATCTCCTGGAGATCTGTGGTTGAGCGTCAGCCTGTAGCGGAGCGTAGCCCGTACAGCGCGTGTTTCCAGCCGGTAGCACGGTGTAGCTGGCGAGCCGTTGCTGGTGCCGAATGCTGTCATGTGTTTGTGCTATCCGCTTCAATTTGTCACCACTGAGATCACCTCTTGCTACAGCTGAAGAGCCACATTGAGCCGTGGGTTTAGATCAGCTCACACAGAACGCGTCTGGAAGGGCTCAGGACCTGAGCTTGCTGTGCCGAGTGAGCTGTGGGGGGTCCTGGAGGTGGCTGTTGCTGTTTGCTTTACTGTCTGCTCCGAAAGCTGTCTCATCCTGGTGCTCCCTTGGAATTTGTTAAACCTGTTACAAAAGGCAGAGGTGCTTAGCTTTGGTGTAGGGCCAAGCCAACATACTAAACCATTCCCAAGCCTGGCCTAGTGTCCGCAGATAATCTTGTGCTTAAATCGTAGTTATGTAGCTTGGCTGCTGGGAGAGCAGGCTCTCTAGAGATGCAGGTATTTGACTAAACCAGGTCTGTATCAGGGCAAGAAACACTAAAAATTCTGCAGTCAGCAAGCAGCATGTGAGCTTTTTTTCCCAAAACGATCTGCAGAGACCTCCTGCCACCTCTTCAGGAATCGGCAGAGACCGATTCTGGTCTCTTGGCCTCTTTGTTGAGACATGTGCCAAGAAATGAAATTAGTAATGCTTATGCAGTTAGCAGTGCTCATGCCTTTTAGCTACGTGCTGCTGAGGGTTGGGAGCGGGCCTCTTCTTGCTGTTACGCAATTTTTTGGCGGCAGGGATTTTCCTCAGCATCTCTTTTGGTGGGATTCATCCATGTGTAAAGTGGAAGTAGGGTGTTTTCTTTCCGTTGAGAAAGTGCCAGAATAAAAAGTATTTCTTTTATAAGGATCACAGTTTTTTGCATTCCAAAGGTGAAAATGCTGACAGTGGAGAAGAAGGTGAACGAGATCCTGAACCGGCTAGAGAAGACAAAAGTGGAACGCTTCCCAGACCTGGCTGCTGAGAAGGAAGCTCGAGACAGAGAGGAGAGAAATGAGAAGAAAGCCCAAATCCAGGAGATGAAGCGGAAGGAGAAGGAAGAGATGAAGAAGAAGAAAGAGCTGGAAGAACTTAGGTGAGTTATAAGTTGTAGTGCCAGCTTCAAACTTGTGCAGTTTTCATCGGCGCTGGGAGGGAGTCATGGGTCAGCAGTTTCTGTTCTGCAGCGGCCTGGCGTTACTCAGTGTTCAGATGACCTGCTCTGGCACAGATGTCTGCATGGCCCAGTGATTTCCTTTGTCTTGACAATAAATGCATTTTCCCCATTTCTCCTAAAATAATCCTGGATGTTAACCCCTTGTTAAAAGAAAGGACTGTGTCTTTTGAAACCTGGCCCTAACGTGGGTGAAACCGGGCCCTTGGAAAGCGCTGAGCCTTCTCTAGGCTTCTTCAGCTTCCTCACATCACTGATATTAACGAAAACGCGTGTGAATCCTCAAACACCCGCTCCTTTAAACACAGAATGAGGGATGGCTTTTTGAAATGTCATATTGACCTTTCTGTCATCTGACGACCAAACATGCAGCGGCATGTATGAGCTTGTTCCTTGGTACTGACGGCCCCGTCCAGCGCTGGCCATATCCGCTGGCTGACCCCAAAAGCTCACTTTTAAGCTTTTAAAGTCGTGTTTATCTGTAAACAACAGTGAAACCAGAATTTGAAAAACTCCAGGATTTCCTGAATGATTCAACACATGGAGAGGTCAGAAAAAAGGGCTCAGAGAAGCAAACTCAGCTGAGGAGAAGGCACCAGCAGGCGTGTCGGTGCTGCGGGGTAAGGGGCCTGCCTGCTTATTTAACCTTCTCCAGAGCTGCCTCTTGGCCACCCCCCAAAGGAAAGGATTTTCTACCTCCTGGGCTGATTCTGGTTGTTCCTGAACAAAGCTGTGGAGAAGCTGTCTGCATAGCGCCTGGGATTTTTCCGGTTGTTTTAATTAGCCAAATAATATGAGATAAGCAAAAACTGCTCCAGCCTGCCTGACTTCAGAAAGGCAAAAAATTTGTTTTTCTGGTACTAGGTCCTGTTTTATCAAAACGCCTCTCTGTTGGTGGGTTTGGAAAACGTATCGTGTAAGATAATGTAATTTTCTCTTCCAGGAGCTACTCGTCGTTGATGAAGGCTGAGAACATGTCCTCCAATCAGGTAGGAGCCGACTGATGCCCACAGAGACCTTTCAGAGCCGTCTGAAATTCAATACGGGGCCGGGACGGTACGGCTCCTGCATTGCAGTCTAGTTCTGGTGACTCCTGCATGACAGAGCGCATCTCCCTCACCCCTTTTCGGTGAAGGACATTGCCACTCTCCTCCGCTTTCCGAGAGCACCCTGCTGCTTGTGTGTCAGCCGGGTGGAGCCTGTAGGGCTGGAAATGTCTGCAAAGTCCTCCCGGTCCCCTTCCCACCCTCAGGAAAGACTCTCTGTGAACTGTTTGGCCATAACCTGGCTCGTGAGCAGAGATCTTCCCAGTGGCAACCACGACCTGCATTTGCCATCTTGTTACTTCAAGGGAGGGGGGAAATGCACATTTGGTGTCCCTGCCTGTGTCAGGGGGGTTGGAACTAGATGATCTTTAAGGTCCCTTCCAACCCAAACCATTCTAGGATTCGATTATTTTGCACAGGAGAGAAGCTGGAGGTGTAAGGACAGTGGTGTGGGGAGGGATGAGGGGCAGAAGAGGAAGCTTGCAGGGATGTGCCTGCAGAGAGCAAGGAGGTGGCACCCCGGGACAGAAGCGGTATAACACAGCTGCAGTCTGACAGCGGAAAAGGAGCCAAAGTGGAGAGGGGAGCAGGCCAGCAGGAGGGAAACGGGGTGTGGATGAGAGGAGGGCTGGGGCTGAAGGTCAGCAGAGGTCCTGGTGTGCCCTGGATGCGCCCGTGCTTTGCCTGAGCTCTGACGTGTCTGCAGCTTCCTCCTTGGTGGGACCTGGGGCAAGCAGATCCTGCAGCTTCTCTGGGTGACCCTCAGTGTAAAATCCACCTTTTGCATCCTAATCCCTGACTAACTGCTTAGAGGAGTGCGTGGTGTTCAAGAATTCTGGATTTTCCTCCTGTTGGCATGCAGATCCCCCGTGAAACTTGACCTGGGTGAAGTGTGAGCGTCTCCTGACTCGCACAAGAAGGCTGCGCCCGAGCGGTGACACTTGTCAGGGAGATTTGTGGGAGAAACGCCGTGCAGGAGGTCCCCTCCTCTCAGCACCTGACCCCCACACAATGCCACACTGCTTTCCTTCTCCCGAGCTGGAAAGAAGCATGGTTTGTGATGCGGGGATGATCCCCGAGGCTGCTGATGGGAGCCCGGTCTCTGGTTCCTCCCAGGTGGCAGCAGGCAGGCTGCAGGTTTGGGGAAGCGACGAAGGGACAGCAAGTAGCCGCTGCTGTTTCCCAACACAGCCTCACTTGGGGCTATTCCCGCTCCAGAGCTGCTGTTGTCCGTCTCTTTGGTCTGATTTCACAGTGCTTGTACTGCAATGGCAGGAAACCAGAATAAATGTCACCTCTGAAACCCCGCTGGACGCACCATTTCACCATTTTCCGTTTTACTGTGCACAACGATCCTGATTTGTCTTTCTTCCCACAGGATGGCAACGATTCAGATGACTTCATGTAAATAAAGTCTCTCAGTCGTGAGGTGGTTCAGGATGTCTTAATGTCACCATCGCTAAGAATGCCAAAAAAAAAAAAATCCAAAAAATGAACTCTGACTCCATTTCTTCAGAACCCGGTTGGTTCTCCCGGCAGCCTGACCAGCTCTGGGCCATGGACAGCTTCGGAAGGGAGAAGGTCTGTGTGTCTGCGCATACATCTCTTTTTTTCAGGAACGTGGGTGGAAGGAAGCAGAATTGACTTTGGTTCTCCAAAGACAATGGTATTTATTCTAGGGAAGGGTTTGGTGTAGCTTTTAATCCAAGAAGATTTAAAGAAAATAAAACAAATTCGTGTTGTCTCACTGCTGTCCTGGCAGCGGAGTGACTCGGAAAGAGTTGCCGTTACCTCGGTCTGTACACGAGCGCGACGCTGCCGCCTGCATAACTCTGCTCTTCGTGCTGGTGATGGTCAGCAAAGCAGGGGGATCCCTCTCTGACTGGGGGGGCACATTTGGACAAGCTGCCAGCTGCTTTGCAGACCTCCCCAGCCCTTGCTGGCGGGAAATCTGGTGGCTCCTTGTTAAATACAGAGCTCCAGAGGGCGAAGAGTGCGCTTGGGTGTTGCTGCAGCCTGCTCGAGCGCACGACTGCGGGCTATAAGCTGTGCTGGTAGCACAGAATGAGAATTAAAATTACGTTTGATTCTCGGGCTGTTCCTTGAAAACCTTCTCTGGAGAGAGAGAAGTTTGTGAAGAAGAGTTCTGCACGGCGTCTGTCCAGGCTGGAGCTCTTGCCAGCGCGCTCTGGAAGGTTTTGTGGATAATTCTGTACGAAAGGGTGGCGGTAATCCTGGCAGCCCTGTATATATGTCACGATTAAATTCATACCACGCTGGTGGGAAGAGCATCCCCTGCTTCTGGCCTTGCTTCTCCCCAGTGCAAAGTGAGGGTGTCGCCAGGCTCAGGGGTGGATTTTTGGGAGGGTAAAAGGGGAGTGCAGCTTAATGAATGGAGATCTTAATGGTCTTAGCAGAGAATTACTGATTTATTACAGGGGAAGAAAACCAACCCTGCTACAAGGGCAAGTCTCAATAATCGTGTGCTTAGAGTTATCAGCATTGGCCCCCTCCCCTCTGGGTGCCGGGGGTGGGGGGCTGGGGAGGGCAAAGGGATCCAGGCCCTCGTCAGCTCCCTGCAGGGAGGAGGAGGATGGTGGGCTGTGCATCCTCTTGCTGCTTGTGTCCTGTCTCCGCTCGGGCCACCCCAAAGTCTCCCCAGTGTCCCACCTCTTCAGGGTGTGCGACCTGTCCCTCAGCTCCTGGGGGAGGGCAAGCCACCCCCATGGGGAAACTGAGGCAAGGTACAGGAATGGTTTGCTTCCCCCATCCCAGCTGCCCCTGGCAGAGA
>NW_010122148.1:0-4811 GCF_000699245.1 Pterocles gutturalis | reverse complement strand
AAGGTTCCTCTCCATGGTTGTCACCAGAGGTCTGCCGGAAAGCCCTTCATCAGCTGAAGAGAAAACTCCT
This sequence comes from Pterocles gutturalis, assembly GCF_000699245.1. NCBI lineage: Eukaryota > Metazoa > Chordata > Aves > Pterocliformes > Pteroclidae > Pterocles > Pterocles gutturalis. The sequence continues at coordinate 4,741 of NW_010122148.1, read as the reverse complement.
GGTCCACAGCTCAGAGGGTTATGGGACCAGGCAACCCAAAGCTCTTTGCCCACCTCCCTGCAGCAGAGCTCTTCCTCTACCAAATAAAAAGTCTAGACGTGGTTCTCATATATGTCAGGGTTTATCACCACCCCGGGTCACTACAAGCACTCGGCACCCACATCCCTCTGCAACACGTACAAAGGAGGATGCGTTCAACGCCCACCCGCGGTTTGGGGGCTGAACACCAGGCCCATCCCTCACCACCCCCCAGGGAGCTGCCGGGGCAGGAGCAGCCTCAGGAGCCGCTGCCCACTCCTCTGACAGCAGTACAGCCCCGCCTGCCTCGCTCACACATCCGACTTCGAGATCTCTGCTCAAGCCTTACCTTCTCCTTCTGTGTCCCGGGGGAATAAAAAAGCACCGGCTGCCACATCGCTCTGGGCAGGGATGGACCGCGCGGTCCGAGGATGCTCAGGGAGATGCAGTGGGACGCACACCCCCAGGGAGCCGCCAGAGGAGTCGCTCCTGCAAACAGGAGTGGTCCCGGGACAGCCCCATCGTACCCACGCCAAAACTATCCCCAGCTGAGCTGCTCAAGGGGGGGTCACAGGCGCTGCCCTGCCTCTGCCTCAGTTTCCCTCCTGCTGCCATCCAGAGACGGTGCTCAGGAATCCCAGCACGTTTGCTGGGTTTGGGGGTGATGAAAAGAAACACGGGGTGAGCTGGGGAAGAGACAGATGGGACACAACCCAACTGCAAAATACCAATGAAAAGAGCAATTTTTCCCCCCTCACCCTCCTTCTTCTCCATTCTACCTCTTGTGCCCTTCCTCCTGCCTTTTCCCCTACGTGTCTAGGAGTTTTGTATCTCAAAGTATAAAAAATATCACACTTACTCGGTAAAAGCCTTTTTCCCTCCTGCAGGCAGAGCAGAGGAGGTCCACGAGGACAGGCAAGCACCAAAGCCAACCTCTGCTGCGGCAATCCCAGACCAAACCCCCAGCCCTCGCTCCTCCCACGTGCTTCCACAAGTAAATACCCCAGAAACCACTCCCCCCTCCTTGGGAGATTCCCTGTTTATCCCATCATCTCCCTGCTGACACCATGGGTTTGATCCCGAAACGCCGGCTCTTCCCGTCCCCGAGTATCTGGATCTCTGGGAAGCGTCAATCACCCGTCATTTCTCAACCGAAGCAATTTCCACGTTGGCTCTAGAAGACGCATCTGCTTTCACGGCATTTAATAGCCATGAATATTCAATGGAAACAGGGATCTATATTTAATAGCCGCGCCCGGCTGCCAGAGGGATGGTTTTTCACAGCATCTGCAGATGCAGGCACAGGCGGTACTTTTGTGGTTATAAAGGATTACACTGGAAATTAATCATCAAAACAGTTCAGCAAATGATCATTCATAAACCGTTCCAAAGCTGGGGGAGCACTGAGCCATCAGCACCAACCTCACAAGGCGGGCTCTTCTCCCTCCCCATGCCAAGGGAACGCTGTTCAAGCAAACGGAGCCCGAAAAATAGCCAACGCTGGCTGCTGGGGACAACCTGGGACATTTCCTGGAGACACACTCGGTGAAAGCAGGCGGTGGGCACGAGGACCCCAACCCGGCGATGGGGCTCCACAGAACAAACCCAGAGCTCAAAGACCACCGCTCCGCGCAGAACATCCCATCGTGTCCACCTGAAACCCATGAGCACCAGGGAGAAGGGACATGACTCAAGTTTTGGAGAAATTTCAGCCCAAGGATGCGAGTGACACGATCTCCGTTGGCCTGAGGTCCCGCAGGGGGTTGGGGCAGAACCTCCAGAGGGGCCCTCGGACCCCAGTCACTCCAGGATTCCACGCTACGGGCAACTTGGGCACCTGTAGTAACTGCTCTTGGTTAACAATGGGATGTAAAGCGATGTCGCAATAACAAGGGCAATTCAACAGAACAAAACTAATCGGTAAAATAAGTAAGATACAAAAAATGGGCTTCAAAATTTTTGGAGCTTTTCTTTGGACAATAGCTTGGACAGCGAGGGCAGGTTGAGATGAGATATCGGGAAGAAATGTTTTCCTGTGTGGGGGGTGAGGCAGTGGCCCAGGTTGCCCAGAGCAGCTGTGGATGCCCCATCCCTGGAGGGGTTCAAGGCCAGGCTGGATGAGGCTTTGGGCAACCTGGGCTGGTGGGAGGTGTCCCTGCCCATGGCAGGGGGTGGCACTGGGTGGGCTTTAAGGTCCTTTCCAACCTTAACCATTCCATGACTCTATAATTCTATAACAGCATCCTTCCTCCACCAGGCCATGCTGAAATACAGAAGGTAAGTAACTTCTTCCATTTTGGTTTTAAAAAAATGTTACCACCGTCTCTCGATTTCTGTAACTTCAATTTCCTTAATACTTTGGTGCAGGTGGTTGGAGCCAAACCTAAGGGGAGAAGAGATGCTCTGACATGACCCCGTAGTGCTTATTTGTTTGGGGTTTTTTTGTAAGCAAACACCACAGCAACACAAGGACTGAAAAGATGAGGAATAAAACCAAAGGGATAAAAAGCAGCTGGGGTTAATCTCTCTGCCCCGCACACAGAAAAAAAATGACAGCTGACACGGAGAGAACCAGGTGAACACACACCGTTACAGCAGGGAACGTGTCCAGGGGAGCCCAAAACAAAGGTACCCAGATGAAGATGCCTCCTTGGAAGGAATGATGCTCCCGAGAGGTGGCTGCCCAAAGAACTTCTTCCGAGACATCAGAAAATTGATGGAAAGACAGAGGTCAACAGTAACGATCAATAGGTCTTGATCTGCTCTAGCACCAGCCCTTCACCATCGCCTTGCGCCGACCCTTCTGCGCTGATGCAGACACACCTCCAAGGCACTGGCAGCCAGCTCTGTCCTGCCCATCGCACCGCAACCCACCCCAGCCCCCAGCCCAAAGCAAAATCCATTTGATAACTGGAGCTGCCTTGGGACCACAGCCTTGGCGCAGCACCAGCACCTACCAACCCCCAGAAATGAATGTTTGCTTCCGTGCGACAGACCCAACCCAAACCTTTCCTTCCATGATGCAGGAATACCAGTGGCCCACATTTCCAAGCAAAACTCACCCCGAGTTTCATTTTCAGGACTCTGTTGGCAAGCAAATTTGTCCCTTGAGAGCACAGGACCATACAGGAGACCAAAACCCAATAATTTCTTTTGGCACAAGCTACCCGTGCCATAAGGGTCCTGAAACCAGTGGAACTACACCAGGGATGAATTTTGACCCAGCTTACAATATCTGCTCCCTTTCCTATAAAATGTAGAATCACAGAATCACTAAGGTTGGAAAAGACCTCAAGGATCATCAAGTCCAACCGTCAACCCAACACCACCCAACCCACTAACCCATGTCCCGAAGCACCACATCCACACGTTTCTTGACCCCCTCCAGGGATGGTGACCCCACCACTGCCCTGGGCAGCCTGTTCCAATGCCTCAGCACTCTTTCATGTATCAAAACACAAGCTGGAACGGAGAGCAGACATACCAGTCCATCGACGCACATAAAGGACTTCTGGTTTCTTGAAAGAAAAGCACCACAAATTATTTTTATTGCGATTACTGTAGCGTTCCCAGTCCAGCTATTGACCATTTTACTGCTGCAATATGAAAATGCTGATGTTACCCGTCACAAGCCTCAGCAGCCATCGCTGGATGGCAGTCAGCCCCTCCTGCCGGCACATAGGGGATTTTCCCGTTACCCCGTCACCTAAACAACTCCAATAAGCTGGTAACTTAGGCTACAGAGATGTACAGATGGGTTTAAAATGCAATGACAGGCAGAGGTTAAGCTCAAAAGAAGATGGACACACTGGAGAAACAGAGACTGAACTACAGCACATGATAAATGCGAGATACCACGCGATGGCAGCGGAGAACCAACCCAACCGACGGTGGGCACCCCCTGGGTTGGCAGAATAGGAGCCAACGGTCATGGCTTCTGATAAATCCAATATAAATTATAATGGAACTTCTAAAAGAGAGCTAAAAATCACAAATAAATTCAGGGTTACAGGAAGAGAAAAGCCATACCGGAGACATGAGACAGAATTTCTGGGAAGTCCCCAGTGCCCGTGCCTGGGTTGGGAGACTGTGCTCCTCAGAGGGACAGGCACCAGAAAAATCCACCCAGAGGGATGACGTGGGGCTGGAAAACACATCCTGCGAGCATCGCTTCGATGGAGCCGATCTGGCCTTCCGGCAGTCAGGTGAATCTGACAGGCCTCTTCCAGCCTCTCTTTGCAAGAGTTTATCATTTGAGAGAAAAAAAAAAGTGGCTAGAGATGACTCAGGAAGCAAACCTGCAAAAAGGGGCAACTCTGGAGGTCAGCTACATCATGAACCAAACCTGAATCCTGCTGAGGTGGACAGGGCTGTCCCCTTGCCTTCATATAGATATATATGTCTGTGTGTATACATATATATATACACACACAGGATATATCTATATGGGATATCTATATCTATACATATCCATATATATATATACACACATGGGATGAAACATGGGCAGGCATCAGTGCTGTTCCCACAAGCCTTTAAAGTTAATTTCTTCAAAAGCTTTCCAAAACTCATCTCAAGAGAAGCCAGGAGGACTTTGCAAGGAGATTTCATAGAATCCCAGAAGGGTTTGGGCTGGAAGGGACCTCAAAGCCCACCCAGTGCCACCCCCTGCCGTGGGCAGGGACACCTCCCACCAGCCCAGATTGCCCACAGCCTCATCCAG
>NW_010122147.1:0-828 GCF_000699245.1 Pterocles gutturalis | reverse complement strand
ACCTGCCTGAGTCCCATTGTCGCCTCCCTGCTCCCCAGTGCCACCCCCTACACCCCAAGGTCACTTCCCCGAGTCCCAGTGTCACCTTCCTTCACCCTGGGACCACCACCCTATGCCCCAGTGTCACCTCCCTGCTCCCCGGGGCCACATCCCTGGGTCTCAGGGCCACTTCCCTGGGGCTTGGGGACACCTCCTTGCACCCCATGTCACCTCCCTGCTCCCTGGTGCCACCTCTGTGAGTCCCAATGTCACCTCCCTGCACCCAGGTAACACCTCCCTGCACCCCAAGGCCACCTCCCCAAGTCCCAAGTGTCACCTCCCTGAAACCCAGTGTCACCTCCCTGAGTCCCAGTGTCACCTCCCTCCTCTCCAGTGCCACCCCTCTGCACCCCAGGGCCACCTCTCTGAGTCCCAGTGTCACCTCCCTGCTCCCCAGTGCCACCTCCCTGAGTCCCAGTGTCACCCTGTGCTCCCCGGTGCCACCTCCCCAAGTCCCAGTGCCACCTCCCTGCACCCCAGTGCCACCTCCTCCCTGCTCCCCAGTCGCTCCCCCCTGCACCCCAGTGCCACCTCCCCAAGTCCCAGTGCCACCTCCCTGCGTCCCAGTGTCACCTCCCTGCTCCCCAGTGCCACCTCCCCAAGTCCCAGTGCCACCTCCCTGCTCCCTGGTGCCATCCACCCCACACCCCCATGTCACCTCCCTGCTCCCCGGTGCCACCCCGTGTCCCTGTCCCCGCAGAGGTCCCCGAGGACCCGGAGCCGCCGACGCTGGATTACAACGAGCAGCTGGAGCGGGAGGACTACGAGGATTGTACGGGGAGGGGTCCG
>NW_010122146.1:765-1163 GCF_000699245.1 Pterocles gutturalis | reverse complement strand
CCGCCCAGTACGGGGCCACGAAGGGGCGCTGGGCCAGCGGGAAGGGCTGGGGGGTGAACTCGGGGACCCCCATCCCGAAGGACACCACCCCGTTGTTGTTCACCTGGAGGGGACAACGGTTACCCGCTGGTGACACCGCCCTGCTGGGTGGGTGTCACCTGCAGTGGCCTTCAGCTGTGGTGGCACCAGTCTGTGGTGACCTCAACCATGGTGGCACCAACCCATGGTGGCATCAACCATGGTGGCACCAGCCCCTGATGTCCCCAACCCATGGTGGCCTCCAACCATGGTGGCACCAGCCCATGATGTCACCAACCCATGGTGGCCCTCAACCATGGTGGCACCAGCCCATGATGTCCCCAACCCATGGTGGCTCTCAACCATGGTGGCACCAACCC
>NW_010122146.1:0-530 GCF_000699245.1 Pterocles gutturalis | reverse complement strand
GTGGGCCTCAACCATGGGGTCCCCAACCCATGGTGGCCCTCAACCATGGTGGCACCAGCCCATGATGTCCCCAACCCACGGTGGCTCTCAGCCATGGTGGCACCAGCCCATGATGTCCCCAACCCATGGTGGCCCTCAACCATGGTGTCACCCCACCCACAATGTCCCCAACCCTTGGTGTCACCCAACCCACGATGTCCCCAACCCCATGACATCCCCAACCCATGGTGCCACCCAACCCATGGTGCCACCCAACCCATGATGTCCCCCAACCCATGATGTCCCCAAGCCATAGTGTCCCCAACCCTGTGTCCCCAACCTGTGTCCCCAACCCGTGATGTCCCCAACCCACGGTGCCACCCAACCATAGTGTCCCCCAACCCACGATGTCCCCACCCCATGACATCCCCAACCATAGTGTCCCCAACCCATAGTGTCACCCAACCCATGATGTCCCCAACCCATGTCCCCCCCATCCCATGATGTCCCCAGCCCCGTGTCCCCAACTCATGTCCCCAACCCATGTTGTC
>NW_010122145.1:0-6433 GCF_000699245.1 Pterocles gutturalis | reverse complement strand
TAGGTACTAAATTTGGAGGTTATCATTTAAATGAATGCATGAAGGTCTCCACAGGGGGTTTGTCTTATTTAAATAAATTGAATTGAATTGATTTAGTGTTCCTGTTACAATTTGTTAAACTTACTTAGGCTATTGGGGGACATAATGTCACTGTGCTTTATTATGGATTGCAAAACAAGAAAAAAAAGGGAACTGCCCAAAAGGTTGTTTTGACATTAATTCATCTAACACGCACAAAATGCTCCCTTCATAGCAAAATTTTTGATCTTGTTTAACTACATACCAGTTTTATATCGTTTCAGAAAACAAACCAAGTAAGATAAACTTTTAGTTTCCCTACCTAGTATTTTCTTTAAAAGAACGGGTTTCCATTAATTGTAATAAGCATCTTTATTGTGATAAATGTCCTAATTATAGCATCTCCATCAAAAAATCTCTATGGTATTTCTTAGTCAATCAAGAGAAGAAAATAACATTAATTTCTTATGTCCAAATGTAAAGTCATCTAGAAACTAGGAATGCTGGCTCCACGTATGACGTGGGAAATGGTATGCTGGAAATGAGTGATTTTGAAAATTATTTGGAGCTGGGGCAGAAAACTAGTTGATCATAGTGATGCTGAAGTTAAAGGGTTAATGTGACCTAAGACATAAAAGCAGAACAATACCAAAAAGAGGTGGAAAGATGGATACTACCTTTTTGTGAACAGGACAATAACTGTACTTGGAATACCAGGTTCCTTTTTGGAACCCATAATTTGAGGAAGATACTAAAATATTAGAGAGCTTCAGAGAAGACCCACAAATGTGGTGATAAGATTGGAAAGGAAGGACTTTGAAGCTCCAGCTAGAATAAGTTCAGGGAAATCCTCCTGTCTATGTGATGTACAAGAACAAACTATCTGGTTGCAATAATTCTTTCTCTGCTGAATGGCTATGTTGATTATTTTTATGATGAAGTGTTATTAAGATATTGTTCCAGAAAATTCCTTAAGAATGAGACATTTGTTGAGATGTGATATAGACATATTCAATCCACTAATTTAAAAATTGCTTATTTTTCGTCTTTGGTATTTCATGGTTGATAATCTTTCCTGTCTTCATTTGAAAATACCCTGGCTTAAAACTTTTTATTTTTTTTAAACTATGTTAGTCTATTGGAATTATCAGAAAGGTTTTAATTAAATAATTTTTTTAAGGCTCCTATTTACACTAAATACAATATAAAGTGCCTGTCTCCAGTGTATTCTTGATGGCATCACTGATGATTTATTACTACAATATATTATCACAGCAACCATTCTTTGATAATGTGCAGAATTGGAACAATAAATCTCTGGTATACCATCTGAAAAACTGATACATTCTATGAATTTAATTTAGCAGTGTATGAACGTTCGTGTGTGTTGTGGTGGTGTTAGGAATTTAGTGATCTGTAGTCAGTGGAGAAACACAGATGTTTTCAGAGGACAACTCAGATTATGGATGGGCCAATTTACATAAGGAGGGTGTCTCACAGCAGATTTTAGGAGTCCTGGGTGACAAGTCTCATGACTTTGAAATTTGAATTTTAAGCCTAAATTCATAACCCTCATCTCAGAAGTGTTTAGGTAACAAACTCTCATTGATACATTTTTCGTTTGGATTCAACATCTATTTAACCTTAAGGATCTGAAACTGAAGATACATATCCAAGGTTACATGGGAGCAAGAAAGTGAATATCCAGGTTGATGGCCTAGCCATCACATAGTATTCACACACACCCCACCTTCCCTCCCCCCCCTCCCCCAACAAGTTCTTTCTAAGGTCTTGTTACTTTAAGAGGAAGAATGTAAATTACTTAATGATTGTGAGCTATTCCTGAGAAAGTAGTGGTACCAAAGGGGTTTAGGGATCGTAGTGCAGAGCCAGAAATATAAGACCTACCAAAGTAATGCTGTAACAAGCAACATTCCTTGGTTTACAGGTAGGCAAATATTGAGTAAAAAAGTGATGCTTTATTACATTGCTTTAATGAGGCCATTATAGCTATGCCCTCCGTCCTTTAAAACAGACACTGAAAAATTGGAAAACATTTCTGCAGGAGCCACAACAATGGTTCAAGGTCTGAAAACTTGACTTGGAATGAAAGACAAGAAGCTCTATCTAGTTATTTTGTTCATGAAAAAAATAGAGAAGCAATTTGTCTATTGGTATTCCCATGGAGATAAAATTTCTGATGGTAAAGGTGTCTTTAATCCATCTGATAAAGATATAGCAAGATCTGGTAGCCGGAATCTAAAGGTAAGAAAATTCACATTAGGTACTTTATACATATTTTACCAGGGAAATTTGGGAAAGCAAAACAGTGGGTGCATTTTTCATTGCTTCAAATATTTCAATCTGCTGAATTTTTTGGATGGTTTTGGTTTTGTTTGTTTTTAATAAATTACAGTAAATTCAAAAAGTTATAGGGTTATATGTTTGCGTGAAACTGTATGCTGTATGATGAAGGTGACAGGTGACAACAGATTACAGTAAAACTCCTTTCTTAACTTTGGAATCGGTGACTGATTCATTTTTTACTGTGTGACTTGTGATAGCATCTAGAGAAGACAAACTTAGATTTTTTTATATTACCCTGTTAGACGTCAAACGTGTGTTGAAGCCATTGCTCTGGTTCTAGAGATTTGTCAATCCAAATAATTAGTAATGAACAAGCTCTTTGCTTCAGTTAAATACACAAACTTTCATATATGCCTGGAAGGGTTACCTGTGGAGAATGAAGGGCTCAGTTTGTTCATCTGTAGCAACAGCAGTTCTGGCAGAAATGAGTGCTTGCAGGAAGATAAAGTGTGGGCTTTCATTAGAACACAGGAGTCAAACTGATTTCTAACTGCTGCTTTCTTCACACACGTTCATTTGATGGTGATCTCGCTAAGTAGCCTGGTAGATGTAACTTTTCTTTGAGTTACTTAAACAGGTCAAGGTTTTAAAACTTGCAAATCATTTTCAGTGATGTTGGCTCTGTCTACAGAAGGAAGATAGACTGAATATCATATAATGATATTTTAAAAACATATGCATGCCCTATGATATTTAATTTATGGTTTGGAGTATTCCAGCTATTCAAATGCTAGGCTACTGATAAACAGGTGTAACTAGTACTCAACTGCAATCACAGATGGGATTCACAAAATCTGTCACTCACAAAATCCGTAGGCAATTTAAATAGTTTTCTAGAAGGGAAATTGTACTAAACTTCTGAGGTCTCCCTCACTCTCCAGCTATAAACTTAGACAGTTACTGTAGTATGTAAACAAAGTTCTATACTTTGTTTTAGAAACTGGGACTTCAGAAACAAAGGACAATTAACCCATTACATTAAAAACTAAATAGAAAGCCATGGATTGAAAAATGTTCATGCTGAAATAGGTTAACGAATCATGTAAATCACACTGAGTCCTTAAGTGATATGCAGTAGACTATAAGCCTGTTTAATTTGTTTTCTGGTTTTTTCTAGTGAATTGAGATGTTACTTTTGCACATCTTCAAATATCATCTCAGTAATTTGCAAATTAATATACTATTCGGTGGCAAAAATTGTGTTTTCTTTCTTTTAGAGTCATGTTGTCTTATGTATTTGGTAGCATGAAGAAAGCAGTAAAATTCACCAAGGGAGAAATTCACTCCTGACAGAAAGCCAGAAAAGGGAATGTGCTCCAGTTACGTTGTGCTTGAGACCTGTTACAACATGGCTTTATTGAAAAATTGTGGTACTAGAGTTCTTGAAGAATTATTCTCAAATGATTTCTGGTATTCTGTGCTGGTACCACTGTAATATCAGAACACCTGAGAAAATCAATTAATTTACAATCTGTAACACTCGTGAGGAACTATTCTTTTCCCAGAACTGAGTGAGATTAAAAAGTTTTCCCAAGGTCATGCACAAAGTTACTATGGAGGCAGGCACTAACTAGAGCCAAAAGGAAATCAAATTTTTATTCTGTTCATTTAGACTTTGTGGAATATAGCATGAGAGTAATTGAGAATTCCTAAGGAATTCATATGTGGATAAAAGAATTTTCATTTGTTAAATTCAAAGTATTTTTCTTTGAGCTGGAGCTTTTGAACTTATTTTGTACTCGTGGTTTTAAGGCCAGCTGGCAATAAGCACCATGCAGCTGCTCACTCAGCCCTCCCCCTGGCAGGATGCGGAGGTGAATTGGAAGAACAAAAGGTAGTAACCAGTGAGTTGAGATAAGGACAGGCTTAATAGTACAGCACAAGAAAAGAATAATAATTATTATACTAATAAGAACACACACACATGTACACATATACATGTGTGTGTGTGTGTGTATATATATATATATATGTATACATGATCTGGAACGATTCACAATGCAATTGCTCACCACCCAGAACTCAATACTCAGCCTGTTTCCAAGCCACAAATACCTACCTTCCCCTGGCCAGCTCCCTCAGTTATATGCTGAGCATGAGGTTGGCATGGTATTGAATATCCCCTTGGCTAGCTCAGGTCAGCTACTCTGGCTGTGCCCTGCCTCCAGCTTGTGAAAATTAACCCTATCCCAGCTGAACCCAGGACAGTACTTTTTCTTTTTTTTTTTTTCCCTTAAAAAAAAGGCCTATCCAAAAGCTGATAAAATTGATGTTTTGCTGGTACAGAAGAAAAGTTTGGAGTTTTTTTCCTAAACTGAATTTGTGCAAGATCATAAAATCTGCAGGTATTCTTGTTAAAAAGAAAACAGCATTTTTTTTTTTAATATTTTGATGAAACATTTCTAATGAAACAGTTCTATTTACTGGTCACTGTGTTTCACAGTCCAGTTCCTTGACTAAATGTTCTCTCTTATTTTTTACAAAGGTCATAGTAAGACGTATATGATTTTAAAAGAAATAAAAGGTGTATGATTTAAAAGGAGAGACTTGGCAAACTTTGGTTCACAGTTCATTTTATAGCCCTTGTACCTATTCTATTTTTCTTTTTACAACGTAAATTCTAAATACGTTGAAGTTGCAATGAAAGGCAATGCTAGTGCTCTGGTATGGAAGTAGCTTTTCATTTAATTCTGATTCAGTTTACCAAAGATGCGTTCTTTATTATGGAAAAGTAGACTCTTCATACACTCATGTAAAGCAGAGGTCAAAATGACCTATTAGGTCACCATTTTCCTACCAGTGCAAGAGGCTTCCATTTAACTAGAACCCGAGGCATATTTTCTTTATCATTAGAGAGATGTATGTATGCCATGTAATTATTTCAGTCCAGCTCTCTGGGGTTTTATAACATTTTTGACAGAAAAAAAATCTAACTGTTTAAGATAATAGGTTGACTGTCAGATTAGAAATCCTTAAAGAGTTCTGACAATATTAATCTTAAGGACACTGGATTTCTTTGTTAATGGAATGCTAGAAGGTGGCAAAGAAATGAGTGCTATGTAATTCTTTGCACCTGCTTGTGCACAAATTTTTTCTTTGGAATTGAAGTTTAATTCTAAGACAAACTAGGCACAGACTAATAAACAGACCTGATAAATGCCTGCCCTATTTTGAGTCAGCTCTGAAACACTGAAAGAAGGCAATTTTAATCTCACTTGAGTACATCTTTTATAAGAAGCATTCAGAACTTAGTTCAAGAAGTTTGCAGACCTTGCAAAGCCTTTCTTGTTCACTTCAAATCCCAAACTTTCTGTAAGTTCACACTGTTATCAGTATGAATCACATATGTTTGACAATTACAGATGGAATTTGTAATACATTTGCATTATGAAGTGGAATTTAGTTATAATATATTCAAGTTTTGTATATAATGCTGGATATCTATGAAACATCAATAAAATATGAAAGATCAAAAGAATAATAATTGCCAGGAAAAGTGATATATATAAGGGCCTCTTGTTTTTTACATCTGTCTGTATACATACTTTTTATAAAGATCTTAATTACGTGCTCACATTGAAAGCATACATATTTTTAGAATTGTTTTGAAACTTTCACTTTGCTGCTTTGGTTTGCAATACACTTCTTTCTTTTTGTAACTATGAATCTGCACTTAAACAGAGATTGAGTGTGATGAGTAGCAAAGTTTTTAATACATTTTGAATTGCTTTTCTGCAACAAAACGTTGTCTGGCAAAGTTCCAGAAAATACTACAACAGTAGCTGACAGGGAGATGGATCGTCTCCTCATTCATTAGTACATGCAAACTTCTATATTTGTCTACCTGAATCTCTCCATTATTCTCAGAAATAAAGCTGAAGTTCCTGCTGCCATCCCATTGCAGTCACAAGGAAGGAAGACTGTTTTTGGTTTAAGCCCCAAACAACACATAAGCTAAAGGAACCTACAAGCTAAATGTAACTTTGGCCTCTTAAATGAACCTCAGAATGAATTGAGTTGTGCAGTTGACACAATAGAGGGAAGGGAT
>NW_010122144.1:2241-40337 GCF_000699245.1 Pterocles gutturalis | reverse complement strand
ATTATATAAATATATATATATGCATATAAAACCCACATATATATATATATATAAAAGCTTCGTGTCATTGTCACATAGTTCAATTCTGTTTACTCAGTGTAGGTTCTTGTGCGACTTTCATCTCCATTTCCCCGCAACAATGAACTGTAATCTCTCATATATGCGTATTTTTAATATCGGGTATTCTCTATTTGGGGTCTAAATGGATGGAAAGTGAAGCTCTTATGCTTCAAAATTCTTCTTAAGCTACTCTTACTTTGAACCATGAGACTGAGTGAAGTACAATTGATGTTGTTTATAGCTTCTAAAATCTCAGCAGCACCATAAGTCAAAAATTTTAATAAGTTTTGGTAGTTGAATTAATTCGTTAACTACCCATGATGCCTAGTTTAAGAAAATACAGGAAAATTCTTTTATCCCATTTCTGTTCATATCCCCATTTGAACCTAACATGAAGGAAATGTCAGACTAAAATCAGATTTGTTCTCTTAAAGGCAGTGTAATGATTGGGTAATATATGTTGTCTCCGATGTTTGTTCAACTGGATATTCATTATTATGTAGCTATTACAGGCTTTAGAGAACTACCATATGTCTGTAGGGTCTCTAGCACTGAACCAGATGAGCCTCTGAAATGTTTTCTCTTCTTTAGTAGCTGTACTGGTAACTTATTTCATTGAATCTATCCCCTTTGGGTTTTTTTGTTTTGGTTTGGTTTTTTTCCTGTTGTTAGCTGGTTTGAAGGTCTTAGGCTTCAGAAATCTCAAAAGTAGGTGTAAAGCCAACATGTAAATCTTGAAGATAAAGATAATTTATAAATTAGATAGTGATAGGTTAGCAGCAATTATTTTTCAGAAGCTTCCTCTGCACTGTTTAACTTCTGAGAAAAAAAATATTTTATAGTATAATGCTGATTTATTAGTTACTCCCAAGAAAAATCTTGCAGAGTGGAAAATGGCACAGATTCTGATTTTGGAATTTCATAAAATGATCAATTTTTGACATACTTGTCTGGTTGCAACTGAATTTACATACAGTTCGGGTCTTTAACCAGCAGAGAGAAACCAAATTTTCTCCCTATTCAAAGATTTTTATCTATTTTTAAAGATGATGGGGCAGAGGGGGCTGGGGAGAGAGACAGTTTATGTATGTGTTTGTTTGTAAATGTGGTTGTTGCAATCAATGACTAAAAGGTTTAACTTCTTAGATATTTCTTATTTGGTAATGAAATCAAGTCTTTTTAGGAAACATCATTTGTGAATATGTGGAGAAAATCGGTGCTTACCTCAAAAGAGATCTCTGCTGTCTTTAATTTTAATGAAATGGGGAATTGCTTAAATCTCTTCTACTCGTTTTAAGTTTATTGATGGAGAGCTTGTGGTTTGTCTCCTAATACTTCCAAAACTACTTTTATATCCACACACTTCAGGTAGAATCTCCAGCACATTTTAGCTGAGAAACATCTGGGAAAATGCACTGTGTTTTCAATGGTGCACAGCAGCCTTCAAACAGAGCAAGACTAAAATACACTTTCTCTTTTGGTCTGGCTTTCAGGAAATGTTGAGTATTAGTTGTGAAGTTTGTTCACCATAATTACATAGCCATAGTTAGACTCGGATTTGTTTCTTTTGGGGAAAGGGATGATTTTTATAGAATGTGATCTCTCCCCTTCACCACTGCTCAATAACCACCTTCCCAAACTCATCCTTCCCTTCTACCTGCATCCTCTGGCAGGTCTCAGTTCCTTCTGAGCTCCTGCAATTGCTAGGAGTCAGGTGCAAGAGTTGCTGCCTTATATTGGGACAAATGATCACTGTTTTTTCACTGGTGGTAAGTTGCCTCTATACTAGACAGCAGCTGTTTTCACTTTGGCTGCTGAGGTTTCAGCCATGAGTAATATTGAGTAGAAGGAATCTTAGCAGTCTTGGGACAGATTTCCTGAAAAGCTGTTACCTGAGAGAAATATGGTTCTTATTTTTTGTTAATGCTTTTGCAGTTGCTTGTAAGTTTGTACTGTGTCTACAAGTTGATACACTCTGGGATTGTTCTAGTTGTAGCTGTTTGGTTTGGTGTGACTGCAGGGGGAAGCTTTCTCTGTTGTTCCTATGGGAATATGTCTGTTAGAAATATATCCAATAACTCCTAAATATGTCGCTCATTTTTGCAAAGCTACTTACTGTATTTATGCAAAAGCCTGGCATTTGTGCATTTTAGAACATATGCTGTAACTTCAGATCAGATTATGTCAAGAAAATAGTGATTCTAGCAAGTACTCGGGTCTAATTATAATGGGAATGCACAGTGCTAGCTGATGCTGTACAGCAGCAAGCATCCCTCGAGAACTTACTCAAGATGCTAGCACATACTAAAATCTGCATGAAAGCATTTTTGCTGCTTTTGTAATCGAGGCATGGGAAAATGTATTACAGTCACACCACACTTTCTATGCAGGCACATGTTGTTTTCTTTCATAAATTACTTTAGAATTGTACTAACAAGTTTTGATAGAAGATTAGTGGTCTTGTGTCCTTTTTTTTAAGACAGGAAATCTCAATAATACAAAGCTTTATCAAAGGTTTTCCAATGCTTTCTTTTTAACAGTCAGGTTTTGGTTGGATATGACATGTTCTTTCTGAGGCTTGGAACCAGTGATGTGATGGAACTGTTTATTCCAGAGGAGAGGCAGAGATGTTTTTGGGGGGGTTCTTGCTAAAAATTATACAACTGCTACACTAGCCTAAGGCAATGCTAAGTTATTCTGGTTTTTTGTTTGTTTGTTTTTTCAATGCTGAGGTCCTTTTATAATGTTCGGTACAGGTGTGAAATGGGGATTGGAGCCCTTTGGTAATTATAGTACTTTCTGTAATAAATTGTTCCTTCTAACAAAACTGTTAATGTATATAGCTTCCACCAAAAGAAAGTCTCTCAAAGTGGGAGGCAGTCTCTGTTTCAGAAGTGGAACTAACACAAGGTTTTGCAGAACTGCCACCTTCTCTGAAAACCAGCTTTTCTTTCTGGAACCTGATTGTCATGCTTTTGCTTTCTGAAAAAGGAATTCTTAGTGCAAAAATCACTAATTCAAAATCTGGCAGATTTGACCTGATGTATGTCAGATATACATAAGGAATAATTTTATAATATCCACCTTTTGCATCATCTGTGTGCTTTTTAGAGCTCTGTTTTTATAATTCTATCCTTTTGGTCTATTTGGATCTTGGTCTTAAGTGGATTATATGATCTTTTCATCATGATGAGATGTTCAAAGTTTGAAACCTTTTCATCCTTGTCCTCTGTGTGGAAGGACAAGAATCCATCTCCTCTTCCTACTTTTTCCATGAAGGAAGTCTCTCTGTATTGATTAATTTTTCAAGTAGTTTGTCTGTATCTGTTAATGAAAGGAATAGTTGGAGATTTTGAAGGCACTTGGCACAGAAAGTTACATTCTAATACATCTGTTACATTTAGTAGCCTCAGAACAAATAAGTAAGACCATGGAACATCACATACCTCAAGTTTACAGTTCCATTGTCTCCCTTACAGGGACCTCTATACTTCATCACATACAAGTTGTCAATCAATACTAAATCATGTCTTCTCTTTTGAAAGGATGTGCAGTATTACAGATTGAATCTAATACAAAAAGGGATTATATTTTTTTTACAATTGACAAGTGAACCATCCTCTGCTTAGCTGCATTATGATATTTTGATGTTATAATTTCTTTAGAAGGTAATGAAACTTCACACGCACTTTCTTCTCTTCTAATTACCATCAGTAGTTGCATTTCCTATATTACTTGATGCTGTTGAATACTTTTGAAACAAGTAGTCGTCCATATTCTTAACCTATTTTGTTCATTCGACTGAAGTTATGCTTTGTTCACATTCTGAAGTTGACTACTCCAAGAAAGTACAAGAAATCCTATTGAGTTTTAGAAAATTATGTCCCAGGAATTTCTGTCCTTCTCAGGAATGTTTTTTTTTCCCCTGGTTGAGGGGGTGGTGTTGAGGGAGAAATTTCATTTTGGTAACTTCAGGTCTTTGCATTAACTCGTGCTTTGCCACTGTTCAGATAGAAGTGGGTTATTTTTGGATATAGTCAAACAGTTCAAAGCTAGTCAGTCACTTTCAGTCTAAACTTTTCCTATAACATTACGTTGAGCTGTTCTTGTTTTTCAAGATTTGGACTGGCTACTGAAATTTTCAGGTTCAAGGTTTATGCCTCAAGATCTTTCATGCTTTTTTAAAAACCCAGAGTACTGTGGATCAAAAATTTTTAAGACGTTAATGTTAAAAGGAGCTCTGAGCCTTCTAGGAAGGGGAAAAGGGAAGATAACCTTTAAAATTGCTTGAAAAACCAGAAAATAACTCTTCTTTTTTTCAGAAACTCCTCTTCAAATTGCTTTATTTTTTTATTTTATTCAGATTTGCCAAATTCTAATTTGAGCTTTTCCATACATAGTATTGTATGTTCAGTGTTAGATTTTGGGCTAGTTCAAAGTCATATTTATATAATGACTGTCGTAAAAGATTAAGGAGTTCTACTTTTACTTGTAAAAGGCAGTGTTCTCCAAAGTTTGTGAGAAGAGTAATGAAGTCATTAATCACTAATGATTTCACTGGGAGGCTATTTTTTTTTTTAAACTTAGGAACATTAGAAGCGTTTTTTAAATGAAATAAACCTACTCGTGTCTGTGGTTTTTTCCCCTATATATTTTACCTTTGAGGATCCATTTTACCCACTTCTTTGGAATCTTACTGTGGATTCTTTGAATTAGGAAGAAGTGAACTGTAATAACTTTATTTCCAGTAATTGGATCAGTTAGGGGGCATTTGGATGCCTTCTGTGGGCCCTTCTTTTTATAGTTCGTTCCAAGCCCATAGCAGCAGAGACACACATCCCAAGAGTGTGAATCTGCCGGAGCAAAACTCTCAAAACTACAGTTATAGGTAAGTAACCTTTTTGTCTTACCTTTTAAGTTCTTATCCAGCTCCTCTCCCTTTCTCCCCATTACCCATCTCCCCTCAAAGCTCCCCAAAGGGGAAACTAATAGAAGAACACTATTAAGAATTAAGAGTTTGTTTACATCTAATTTTGTGTAGCCAACTAATGAAATGACAGAATGTGTTACTATAACTAGTAGATTAGCATTAATTTCCAAAAATACATTATAGGGATTTTATTTCCTTAAAAATGGAGCTATAAGTATAGCCATTTGTATAGTAATTTTGCAGAAGATTACAATTACTGATACCAGAAGATTATATGAGACAGTGTGAAATATAAATGACTGTGTGTCTGTGTAGTAGGACAATGTGAGAATTAGGTATCTTTTGTGCATACAAGCTTTCATTAGGTCTGCGTTTTGTACTGTGGCATAACGGGTGAAACTGGGACATCATATGGCTTTCCCAAGAAAAAGCAACTTCGCATCCTCCAGTTCCTATTGATCAGAGATTTTTTGTGCATGTGTGTTCAGATATGTTTTAAGAAAAGGGAAAGACATTCCTCTTTTATCTAGAGAAATTGTAAAGAAGTGTTGCAATGTTTCCACCTATCTAGGAAAAATTACTTTCTTTTATATTTTTATAAAGAATGAAGTATTTATTGAATGAAAAACATGTTTTTTTAAAAAAATAGAGGCATATTTTTTATAATGGCCTCTATTTTGGTGCTCTCATGTAACATGAAATCCAATTCCCCTGTTTATCCCAGGTTGTGCTTTATGTAGGGGTGGCACAGAAACCTGCTCTTGTAGGCAGTTGTAGAAAATAACTAAATAACTAAAGCCTAGCATTTTTTGATAAGAAATCTATAGCATAAACTAAGATTAGAAAATTAAATATAACTTGCATGTAGAGTATGCCTTTGATTATATCTGTTAGATGAACGGGAAGATTTATAATACTACCTATCCAGTAATTATTTTCTTCTAGGACATTCACTTCTCTATAATGGATTTAAATCTTGATAAAGAAATGGCATGCATAATAAAACTTTATTAAGAGTTTAAGCCCAGCATTTTTATAGTTCCTAGTCACTAAGTTCACTCTAACATCAATCTAAGAAGACAGACTTTTTTACATTATCATGTGATATAAATGTTACTGGATCTAGTTAATTGAAGATAAAAAGTGCAAGATATGATGTGAGAATAAAATCAACGTATGGAAGGGAGATTTCAAAGTGATTGCTTATTTATAAAGTTTGCTGTTTATACAAATGAATTAGAAACTAATTGGATATGCTAGTCTGTGATACATTAAATAAGTAGTTTTCATGAAGTCTACTGTTAGTGTGTTGCATTTTTCTTGTGAAATTACCTGCTGCATTGGGTATTTCAAACATAATTGCACTTCATGGTTTGCTCAGATATTTTAACAATTGAGTTTACAAAACTGTAATTCTTCACAAAGCAATCACATGGATAAACCCCAGCATTTGTGTCAAAAAAATCTCACTCATAAATAAATTAAAATCATATTGTTTGTAAAAGCAATATTAAATTCAGGAAAGTTAAATTACAGCTTCCAATCTCTAAACAAGTGTAGGTGCTTGATTATACTTTTCTGTAGTTCAATTCTAGTTATTTTCTAGTGTAATATTAGTTTTGTATTATTTAGTTGCCAAGGAATAATGAGCTATCAGACATCCTTAGTAGAAAAATTCGTAATACCATATTTCATTCTTCACTTATGCTGATTACGTTATTGCTATATTTAAGAAAACAAGCAAGACTTTACCAAAATGAAGATTCTGAGTTCTGCTACACTGTAAGGCATGTCAGAGACTCCTGTGGTATTTCCATGTTTTGTCCTGAATTAGCTTGGACAGCTCTCATGATGGGCTTTCCTTTTTGCACAGTGACCAGAAGTTTGATGAAGTCTTTTAACGGGCTGCTAAAAATTAACAGCTGTTCTGTTCAGATTCTCATAAATTCCTTCCTCTGAACTGCAGCAGCTGCAAGGTCTCTACTTGAGAAACTTTGAAATTGCATTCTGTTCTATAAAGCTTCCTTTACCATATTCGTGACTGGACTTTATTAGTTTCTTCTGTAACGGAGCAAGCAGTGAGAATAAAATTTTTGGCCTGTGTTTGCTGAGTCTCTCCTTCAAGGGGAGGAGCTAGTACTGTGCGAATCTCTTCTACTGATGGCAAGAGTTCTCTTTGGTTATTCAGTTTTTTGTTTATTGGAATATAGCTTTGGTGGGAGGTCAGGTGAGAGCAACCTCTCATGATCAGTAATTCTGAATGTTCATTAAAGAGCAGAAAAATAAGAATGGATATTTGCCCTCACTCCATTGATAGGTCATCCATCAGTACCATTAAAGTAATTTTAAACCTTCCTTGTAGCCAGATTAGATTTATTTCTTTAGATTCTTGTGGTCTACAGAACCATGTTGGTTGGAGGGACATTCATTTTGACACACAAATATTTCAAAAAATGAAGGCCTCAACCTGTCTTCAGGAATACTGTTCCTAAGAGGACAGCTGAGAGACAACTGCTTGGAAATCCAGCTAATCTTTTTTTTTCCATTTCAAACTTGCAGTTCCTGTAATGTTTTGTTTCTTGCACCACAGTGACCCATTTAATTTGACAGAACATCTCTACTATTTTTTAGAATAAGGTTAATTTATAATCTTACTTTGAATACCGAGGTATTTTTGGTGAGCATGTTGCAATGTAAAGAGAACGTCCATGCAGATTTTCCAAGCCAAAAGGATGTATACATAAGAGAATAGCTTAGATCAGTCTGGCTCTGAACTGTCACGAATTTGTTCAAGGAATTGAACAAAACGTAGATATATTTTGGATGTATCTACATTCTTGCGACAGGGGAGGGGAGTGAATAACGTTTCTGAAAAGAAAAGAATCTGAAAACAACAAACTTGGATACCTGATCTCTTACATGGTCAGAAAGCTCTTCTGTGGCTTACTACGTGTTCCCTTTATTATGAAAACTGTTACACAGAGTGAAGCAAAAAGATCCTGATCACAATTTAATGGGCTCAAGAGCTTGTGAGCCTACATGTTCATAACTGTGGCAAACCTTGAATCTAGGTCACTGGGATTTGAAATAAAAACTTAGTCTGACATGTTGGCAAAATCCTAGATCCTGATAAGAAGAATTTCTGCTATCTATGGAATGAAATGGATGAAGTTTGGATACTGATGCCTTGAAGGATATGAAGTATATTTGAGTGGATATTGTAAAAGTTCCTAAGTTCATCTGTTCATCAAAACCCTAAGGGCTCTTGGAACTCATGCCTTAACAAAGTAGTTGTATGCAAACTTGCATATATTTGCTTGTAAAAGAGAAGATATGAAGTCATCTGTTTTCAGAGGTTTATTACTCTCTCCTCACCTCTCTGATTCCCCATTGATTATTCTTATATAGGTCAAAGTGAGTTCAAGATTTGATAAAGCCCTTGAAGTCCAAAGGTATATTTTGGCCTTCAGATTTCTGCAGCTATCATGGCAACTTAAAAGTTTTTGTGCTCATTCGGTGGAGTTTTTTCTTTATGCTTGATGAAGATAGTGGTACTTATGTACTCATCCTACCTTTTATGTCCTAGTTCAACCTGATATTTTCATATACTCGGGACAGTTTTTTTGTCCTAGATCCAGAAATCTCATAGAGGCAAAACAGTAATGATCAAGTCTAGTTCTGAGTATCGCCGTCAAGATGCACTGGAAATATGAAGAAATCTGTGAGTAATCTGTAACTCTGTCTGCAATCACCTTGCCATTTAGGAAGAGAAAACTTTGAAGGTGTCCCTTTCTTCTCAGATAAGATGTCAACAGGTTGTGGTTATAAAAACTTACTAAAACATCAGTATTGAGTTGTCAAGAGAAATGAAGAAGGTGAATAAGAAGAACTCTATATTTAGAGGGAATATGTATGCCAAGTTGTGATGGGATCATCTGTTTGTATGTCCTCAACTTACAATTGGATGATGAAGAGAAGCAGCATTTTGAGCCTGGTCAGTTACAGAAGTTCAAGCGAGAAAATTGGTCCTACTTGAATTGTTTTGGTTGTTTAATCTTGGAGCCTTCAGCATGAGGGCTCTGAAAGGTGAGTTTTGGTTGATCCAGCTACAGCTGTTTAGGGTACCACAGCTCCTGGCCGTCTGCCTTGCTCTTATAGTAGTGGTAGCAGAGGGAAACATTGTCTTGGCTCTTAATTGACTCATTCAGCCTGGTAGGTTAAAGCAAACCATCTTCACTAGTGCCTTAAGGGGATGCATTGGACAATGAAATGCACTTATGGAAATATGAATGCACACTCCCTTCTGCTACAGGTGGTAACATCAGCTAAAGGAATGAGGCAGATAACTGATAACAGTAATGTCTTAGAGGCTACTGTTAGATCTACCATGAGAGCTTTACTGGACTTTTTCAGTGTGGCTGACATTTCTGGGTTAAAATGAAAAAGCTGATTGACTTTCTCCTAAGAACGCAGGTTTCACAATTTGTATTTCAAAATTGAAGGAGTTTTAATTGAGAAATAAGGTAATGATATATGTGGGTATATGCGTATTAACGTATTTGTTTTGGGTTTTTTTAATAAAATTCGGAACCTGTTAATCTGGAACATTACTTATACTTCATGACCATTCCTAAGACCTGCCATGTAGCTCAGTGAAGTCAAAGCCCACTTAGTCACAGGGAGAAAAAGATTTTTTTATCACTGCATAGAGCTTTCAGAAAAATATATTTATTTTAATCAGTGATGTAGGGAAGTTGTTCTATATAAGTTTACATATTAATCGAACAGTTGCTGTAGTAGAGAAAAAGCAAACATCTCCATGCTAAAAAGCTGCACCTTTGATTTGGCAAATTTATTTTGCTTCACATATGTACCATAAAGTTGGCAGGTGTTCCTACAGATACTTGTTGAACTTTGAAAAGTTCCTTATTTGCAGTTGACCAGTTTCTGCATGGAGTTTATTGTATCTGTCTTTACTGTCTTCCAGCCATTAAAAGTTGTTCTTAATTTTGGAGTTTTAGGAAGTTAGAGGTGTACCAATAGATTTGAGAATTAACTTGATGGAAAAAAAAGCCTCTTCACATCACTGGAATTGGCCACATTACTACTTGTTTTTGTGTTCTAATGTTAATTTTGGAGATGATCCTTCAAAGTTTTAATTCTTCTAAATAAGAATCTTCTACAAATGTAGGATAAATTACAAGTCTATGTTATAATTCTGGGTTACAATTTGAGGGGGTAGTGGGTTTTTTCTCCTTGGAATTTATTTCCCTATTTCTTGGTTGCCTTAGTGCAGGTTGGGCTTTTGGTTTTCATAGCAAAAAATTAATTTTAGTGTAGAGTACCATGTTGGTAATATAGATAGGTTGTAGTTTAAATGAATAGAACATACTCTTTTGGATACTTCCATGTGCTTCTCATTTCTATGAATTCTACCAAATTACAGGGTGTGTGGTTGGATCACTTTATTTTTCTGTGTTCTACTCTTAATGATTTTTTAGTATAAACTGAAAGACTTATTGCAGAGTGAGGCTCTTTATACTACATAAAATTATTACTGAACTTTTTATTTCATCCATGAAAAGCGTTATGGTTGTGAAGGGAAAATACTCAAGCTTTTAAATGTGTAGTGGCCCCCCCACCTAATACTTATGTGTTATGGTATAGACTCCAACTCTTGGTATACTGCTTTGCTTCAAAGAGAAGCATGGAGTGTTGGAGTGTTTTTAATAATTTTTGTTGATTGTTTGTGTGTTCCTTGGCTAAAATGTGTGTGAAGTCCAACTGATGCACTGAACCAAGTAGGGAGAACCTCTGTCTGAATCATTGCAGATTCTTGCTTAGTTCATGTATAATGAAGCAGGCTGAATCTGCAGAAGAGAATCTTTTAATCTTTTATAGTAGCATTCCTCAAAAAGTGGTTGTGGAGATGCACCTTAACTTCGTCTTTGCAGACTTTTCCTTCAAGCGTAATTGATTAGTTTGGGTTTTTTAAAATGTTTCTTTTGGTCATTATGTATTGCAGCTGCTTTATTAGATGGTTCTCTTGGGGATTTTACAGGGACTTTGATTTCATATGTTCTGAGAGTGGCTTTTTTTTTCATGATTAATTGGCACCTATGGTAGACTGACAATGAATGATAGTCTGAATATATTAGCTAGAGAAGTTTTATTCTTGCTTTTAAATTCAATGGATTTTGTTGTGTGTGCACATACATGCTGAGGAGGATTAATTGGAGAGAGTAGAGGGGAATGGACATTCTTGCTTGGATGTTTACCAGTCTATATATATAATCTGTGATTTTTTTTTTCTTTTTTAACCTGCAGATAAGCCTCTGAAGAAGCGAAAACAAGAAAACAAACCACAGGAGGCCGGAGGTGCTACTGGAGGAAATAGAGCAGCTTCTCAGGAGACAGGTTCTGCAGGAAATGGGGCAAGGCCAGCGTTGATGGTTAGTATTGATCTGCAGCAAGCATTTTTTTTTCTCAGGCAACAGTAACTCAGGATTTGGACACCATCAAAAAAAATGAAGACATTAAGCAGTATAATGATGGATTTGTGTGTGTTCCCCAAGAAGACGCTATTGGAGTTCTTAAATTTAAACCTGAAAACCATCCTGAAATTTTTAGGAAAAAGCCAGACTTCGAGGGTCAAAAGATGGATATCCAGCAAAATGAAAACAGACAAATGGAATTTCAGCAAAATGAGAGCAGACAGTTAGAAAGTAGACATGAGAACAAACAGTTAGAAGCTAAACATGAAAGCAAGCATGAAAGCAGACAAGTGGAAGTGAAACAGAATGAGAACAGACAGACAGAATCAAAACAAAATGAGAGCAGGCAAATAGAGATGAAACAAAATGAGGGAAAACAAAATAATGGCAAACAGGAAATAAGGCAGAGGCCGGAAACGCCAAAACAGAAGAGTGAAGGCAGGCCTGAAACACCAAAACAGAAGAGTGAAGGCAGGCCTGAAACACCAAAACTGAAGAGTGAAGGCAGACCCGAAACGCCAAAACATAGACATGATAATAGGAGGGACTCCAGTAAACCATTGTCAGATAAGAAAATTGAAATATCAAGGCATAAACTAGATGTGAAATCAGATCCTTCGAGGGTAAAAGCTGAAAGTAGATCTGATCCAATAAAACAAAGGCCCGATGGGCGTTCAGTTTCTGATACACTGAGACGTGACCATGATAGCCTTAAACAAAGATCTGAAGACAGGGGGGAGCCAGAGAGATACAAAGGAGATCCTTCCAAGATTAGAAGGCCAGAGTATTTGAGATCCTCAAACAAAAATGAACGTGATTCTAAGCATGGTATTAAATCTGATGGTTCAAAACCGGAGAAATTTGAAAGGAAACATAGGCATGAGTCTGGTGAATCAAGGGAAAGGTTTTCTTCTGGGGATCAGAAATCAAGACCTGACAGCCCTCGTATTAAACAGGAAGGTAAAGGAGATTCTAGTAAATCAAGACCTGATAAACCTGCTTTTAAGTCACCCAACAGCAAGGATGAACGAAGGACAGATGGTAATAAGAGTAAAGTAGATAGTAATAAAGCACATGCTGACAATAAGGCAGAGTTTCCAAGTTATTTGTTGGGGGCAAGATCTGGTGCATTGAAACATTTTGTCATTCCAAAAATCAAGCGTGATAAAGATGGCAATGTTACTCAGGAGTCAAGGAAAACTGAATTTAGAGATGAACAGAAGGACAAAGTAGAGAAGATTGGGCTAGTTGAAGATCTAAATAAAGGAGCTAAGCCTGTAGTTGTCCTTCAAAAGCTTTCTTTGGATGATGTGCAGAAATTTATTAAGGATAGAGAAGATAAGTCAAGGGGCTCTTGTTTTAAACCTAACAAGAACAAGTCATCCAAATCTAATAAAGGTAAGATTTTTTTAATATCAGTTGCATTGTATCTTTCATACTCTGATCTTTTAGATTTGCTACTTCTGTGGTTAGAAATGGAACACAACTGTTTTATAGTTAGTTTATGTGCTTGCTTGTATGCTGATTTTGGGAAACAAAATGAAACTTGTCTACAGACTTGCTACGATGTACTTGAAATGATTTATTTACTCCAGTGCACATACCTAATGTGGACACACTGGAGTGATCTTACAGCTACATTAGTTTAACCTGGTAATTTATCCAGTGAAAGGTAACTGCTGCATGTAGGATTTAAACTGGTTTAAGTGTGTCTGTGTAAGGGACAGGTGCTTCTGTGACTAAATCACCGTAGCTGGAGTCATAGGAAATACTATGTATACAAGCCCTAAGATACTTTTATATTTTTAATTGGAACTGAAATGTGGTTTTTCAAGGCATGTTTTGACATGATGCAATAAGGATGCAGTTACAAAGTCCCATCTGCCTCTTTTACACTATAAATGCAACTCTGTTGGGGAACCTCCACACTTGAGGCTCTGTGACAGTAAGTTTAAAAAAAGGTTCTGTCTTTAAGACTAAATTCACATGTCATTGCAAAGTCCATTCTATGCAGAAAGAGGAAAGGAACTGGTAAACAATTGGATGGTATCTTCAGATTAGTAGTGTGGACAGGAAATAACTCAGAATGGTCCGTATACTTGGTATTTGGTTGATTGTCTCTTCTGGAGATTTGACAATTTTTTTATAAGATTGCTTTCCTTCTCGGTGCTCTAATTTTGACTTGTTTGGTTTCAGACTGAAGTAGGTAATTCCACATTGTGAAATTGATGTTACTGACTGTTCAGGATTCTTTTATTTTTTAATGTTAAGCATTTAAACCATTTAAATTTCTTACATGGTTATGTTTTAGAGTTGTCGTCTCAAAATAGACAAATCAAGTGGTGTGGGAGAGGATTTCAGCTGTATGCAGGATAGTTTATGAATGCAGTTCCAGGTATAACATGAAATCTAGATTATAATGTTTTATGATGTAGTGATCTGGTAAGAAATGATGTAGAAGTCATATTTCTGAATGTATAACTATGCTTATGTGTGTGTGTACAGAGGTGATACCTGTAGAATGAATTTATTGTGCTACATCGGTTCTATAGTTTTCTATCTACAAACCTTTTTTCTATTAACTGGTAAAGACTGAATAATTCAGGATGTGTATTACTTAGTTGTAAAATATTACCCTCTTTGCTAAATATTTTTTCTTTATCCTAGAAACATGAACATTTCCCCTGTCACGTTTTGAGGTTCAGAACAGGCAAAATTTCCATGTCTGATAATAGGTATTTAGAGTTAGACATAAAATTATGACGTCTTTGTTGTCAGTTTAGTCTAAAGATTTCAGATGAAACCTTTATGTTCTTCATAGGGAATACCGAGAACTTTCTATTGGGACTCAGCTCTAGTCTCAGAAGGATAGATTTTGAATTCACAAAATTCTTTGTGCAGAAAATCCATAATTTGCTTTCCAAAATGTTTCTGAAGTACTTTTTTTTTTTTTTTTTGTAGTCTGTATTGTATGTAGTTATTTATGTAGAATGTTTTAGTAAATGTGTAAAGGTCTTAATGACTCTTGTCTGATTGGCATGACTCTGGTAGCTGTGTCACACATGAGCAATGCATTAATTTTAAATCAGTTTTATAACTTTTCAGCAATGTTTTTGTATTCTTACATACTCTCAATAACTTGGGACACATTTTCCAGACAAGGAAAATGTTTACATCTGTTATCAGTCTTTTTTCTATTGTATTCAGAATAATGTTCTTACAATGGTGCTAGAAATAAGTTCCATGGAAAGAATAATGTTTTAACTGTTGCTCTTGCAAATCAAGTTTTGAGGGTTCAGGCAGGCAGATTTTGGAGAAAGTGTCTTTGAACTTCAGATTTTTAATAGTATTTTTAGTTTTACATTTTTTTTGCCTAACATCCTGGTAACTTACTTCCTAGGATATATTATGCTAAATAAGTAGGTGAACTCCAATGTTTGAAACGGTTTGTAAATTATAAAGGTATCTCTTCCTAAGCCAAAATCTGTTCATCAACACCTGACTGATACAGAAAATATCCATGCCATCACCACAGTGTCCTCATCAAATTGAGAGAAGATGTTCACTGTTTTACTCTGTGCCATTTTTAGTTGTAGACATTTTAATACACTAGGAAATATAATATTCATAAACTTTCTTTATTTAGTTAAACCTATATTTCTTGTAGCAAATTTTTCTTGTAGCAAACATTTTAGCAAATCTTCTCTAGTGTTGTCTTTTAGCATCGTTATTCCACTTCTTACATCTCTCTTATTCCACGTAGCATAGTATTTTACTTTATTTTACCTCCTTGTATTTCTTGTCCTTTGTTTTTGCTTTCTCATCCACCCCTCCCTCAAGAAAATGTCTTCTCCTGGCTTTGTCACATACATCATCATTGCTGTGATTTATCTGAAATTCAGTTCAAATTAGGATTAGTTCAGATAGTTCAAAGCAACATTTGGATAGTCATTCTGTCTTAGGGACTAATGTCCATTCATGATAGAACTCAGTGGAATTTACTTGTTTTAATCCAAATTAATGCTTTGCAAACTGAAAATCTATACAACTTTTTACATTGTTTAAGTAAATTTTAAGTTAGAAAATCATACCTTTATTGTGCATGTGGGTAACCCTTGAATCTTCCAGCAAAAAGACATAGTATTTTAATCAGACTTTATAGGCAGGTTTGAAATTTTGTGGAGTTATATGAATGAGAGGGATAACCATGGTACAGAACTGTTAATATTTAATCATCCCAATAATTGAATGCACAAAGAAGTGACTTTTTTCTCTCTCTCTCCTTCTGAAAGATTCACTCTAGCTCAGAGGAAAGCTATGGAAATTTTTTTCATAGTATTTTTGAGGTTTTATGGTGAAATTTTGTGGCCTGTTTTGTCTGTGTCAGAATGAATTGTAATGCTTTTTTTCTATTGGTTTTAATATCTATGAATGCCTTTTTATCCTGGTTTTAAAGCAAATGTGCGTTGTTGGGAGATCCATGAAATTTTTCCCTTTGCATTTGTGCCTGCAATGAGGGGGTCATGTTTGCTCTCCTTTGTTTTCAGAGCTTCTGCGAATACCTTCTCTGCTGCTTCTTAGATCTATACTGATCACCTATGTTGGGATGGGAGTTGTTAACGGTTTCACAGTTACTGCGTTCTGAACAAGACAAATTTTCCTTTGTTAAACAGATATGAGTAATAAGAGAAGCTGTAACTGTCTCTGGAAGGAGATGTCTGAGTTGGTTTATAATATGTTTGAAGGACTGGCTTTCCAAAATAAGCACCATACATGTAATACAAGTTCTGGGATGAACGAGCGTGTGTTTTTTTAAGACTCGTGCTGAAACGCCTCTTGAGTCTTCCAAGTGTTTGTTGTTTAAAAAAAAAAATCTGATCTGCATGCTACTTCTTCACTGTGTTCATTTAGTGATCTGTACAACACAGAACTTTAAACACAGGTTTTTGTTGCTCACTACAAGTCTTCCTGAATATACTGTGTTCTCTGCTGCTATGATCTGAAATTTGTGTGAAGATTTGCCATTTCTTCAAAGGTGTTCTGTATTCTTACAGCATCAACTAAAAAGCTACTGCTTAATATCTTCATGTCATGGAGTTGAAACAATGCATCTAGATTTTTCTGTGTTCTGTGCTTGTGTGGTTTGTTGGGGATTTTTTTTGTTTGGTTTGGTTTGGGTTTGGTTTTTTTTTTTTTACTTCCAGATGACTTTTTCATAGCCTATAGTGACTGTAGTTTGGTATTTGTGTAAATTGATGGTCCACCTTTGAGTTCTAGCACTGCTGGGAATAGTCTCACTTGTGAAAAAAATAATCAATTAGGTGCTCATCTTCTAGGTAGGAGTGACAAGAAAGGGAGTATTCCAGGGTGAAAAGCTGTGTCCAGGTTGTGTTGTCTCGGTGAGGCAACTTCTGATGCTTCTCATAGACTCCTAGTTAGCACAGCAGAGCTACTCACGAATGCTTTCTGGTACAGCTGAAAACTGTGGACAAAAAGAGAGTATCAATTTTAAATGTGTTTAAATCATTCATACATAGGACTTATATAAAGACAAAATTGGCAAACTTTTGAGAAAAATAGCTTATGAATGTTAACACATCAAACAGATTTTAGAGTTCACTCAAATTTATTTCCAAAATAACAATTGCTTGATGCTGAAATAGACACACTGTTGTACTCACTGAAATCAGTAGGGCAAGCAACTATGCTGCAAGAAAATTACTGGAGTGAAAACTTATTTCCTTTGGAAGCAAAAAGGCTGCAACTCATCTTGCTTACTACAGATTGTGCTTTTGTAAAGAGTGCCATTGTGAAGGTCTGTAATTCCACAAATCTGAAATTTGAAATCACCGTCTTGGAGTTCCTGGTAGCAACTGCATCTGCATGTGGGAAGGCCAGAGTAATAACCCACTACGCATCTTGCATGTGCATGCATCACCAGGTGGATCAAGCATGTCATGACTTTCTCAGAAAATTCTGCCACACTTCAAAGAAAAAAATGATATATTTCATGGTTTACAGCAAGATGTTTGTAATGATTCTTCTCAACTGGAATCTTTAAAGCTTCTCTTAAACTCTAAATTTAACTGGAATTTTAGAAAAAAAAGTCACTTTTATAAGACTTCTACAATTTTCCTGGGTTTTTTTCTTATTTTTTCTGAGATATTGGTGACTGCTTCTTTTCAACTTTACTAGAAGAGGAGCTGGCTATCCTTTGTCGCCTTAGAAGTATGTGAAGATATGTTGCGTTTGCAGAGGATCCATTTTAATATATACCTTGTCCATTTAGCCCTGATTTTTTTTTTCTCCTTTCTGGATTGAACAGGTTCACAGTGTGAAATATATTCCAGGTACTGTTTTGTCAAAAGCCAAAACCAAACTATATATAACCCATTAAATCCTATAGTCTAGGAAGACCTCATTTCCATAGCATGCTTTGCAGCAGCATGGATCGTTCCTGCTTGCAGGGAATTTTTAGGTATGATGTGTCCATCCTATCCCAGAAAGTATGTTGGGATTTGTATGGGCATTGTACATACTCTCTGGGGCCTTAGTTTTTGGTGCTAGTTTTCCACAAGTAGATACACTGTTGTCGGTAGACTGCAGGAATTCATCCTTTGCACACTGGAGTCCCTTCTGGTGTTGGTCTGTTACCAGTAAAATAGGAGACATTTTCAGCACATTGCTTTGCCTGGAGGCTGCTTGGGCTATTTCCTAATTTAGTCTTTGCCACTAAGGTAAAAATTGTGATTCTTGCTCTCATAGTTGTTCTTAAGTTTTCTCTGGGTAGTAAGAGTGAACTTTGCATATTGCACATCTAGTTCTTAGCAACAACAATAAACTTGACCAAAGCCACTAGTTTCATTGTATTTTGGTTCATCCAAAATACAATGCTTTGTCTGTTTGCAGATTTAGGAGTGCATTGTTTAATTAGTTCATTTTTGAAGAATTATTTTGGTTCTTGTGAGTAATAGAAATTTACACCTAATTTGTCACAGCAATTTGTTGAAGGTCTGAAACTGCCTTTGGTTCATGGATGTGGATGCTTGATCAGGTATCTCTTAGTTCTGGGAATAGCTGTGGCTATTTTGCATAAATAATTTTTACAACAGTACATTGTAATATGTAAAAATGAGGGCCAGCAATTTGTCTAACGTCAATTATGGTATGCAATGCAGACCTGTTCATGTGTGTAAGTATCTAAATATGGATGTTATTTGATGGCTTATGTGCAGGGATCTAGGCTAAAAATTCTTGGTTTAAATTTTCTTCTAAACAAAGGATAAATTTAGCAAAAAAACAAATAAGGGAAGGCCTCACATTTGCTTCTGATAAATTAACTTTTCTGTTGCTCAGCATTTTCAGTTTTAGTTGACCGATTTTGTGTAAGAAACTCTAAACTATTTACTTGAAATTTGGAATGTATTTTCACTCCACGGGAATATTACCAATGAACAAAAAAGGAAAGGATGAGACCTTTTTAGTTCTTCAAATTACAAAGCTGTTGTTTGCATTGAATAAAAGTTCCTTAAATATGTGTACCGTTTAATTATCTTCTGAGCAACCTTCCTGTACTATTTTGTATTAAAAGCTAAAACATCAACAATATTTTGTTGTTGTTGTTGCTTATGTAATTAAGTTACTTTGAAGAGGCAAAACAAGAGCAGGTTCCTGTGATATTTTTGATGATAAAGGCTGAGACTGTTTCCATGAGTGAGGGAAAAGCAGATCTTCCTAATGTGCCTCTAGTCATAGATCAGATGTAAATCATGGCATTTTTTTTATTTTCTGCAAAGATCTTGATTGTATTATATTGCTTATATAGGAGTTTTTCTTTTAGGAGAAGTAAAATTATGAGGTGTAATTTTATTTTATTTAATTAAGTACTTTTTTCTTAGATGAGGCCCCATGGTTCAGTTTTTAAATTAATCAGAATACATGGCTGGTAAAATTAATCAATCATAAATTTCAGATTCCAAACGTTAATAGTAACAGAAAATTACTTGCTGTGTTTTGCAACTGTACAAAACAGCTTAACTTTTTAATACAGTAAATTGACTTAGCTTAAATTTCAATACATATGTTCAAAAGCAGTGACAGTGAAATCTAAAAGCAATCCCCTGACACTGATTCATAAAAGTGAAGGGGTTTGTGCAGCGCTGCCTTTATTTCAATTGCCAATCTCACTCCATTTTACTCTGAGTAATGCTCTATTTTTAATGAAATATCTGGCAAAACTAGACTGCCCTAGCTTCCTTTTATCGATTTTTATAAAGACAAAAGCCCAGTGAATTGCAATAAGGAATAAAATAACTTGCGCCTATAGTTGCCACAGCAGTCAGCTTGAGGAATTCATTGATAATGATGTAAATGTGAGTTTTCTTGGCATCTTCAGAGAGCATCTGTTGGGTATATTCCTTGCTCTCTGCCTGGATCTTTCCAGGTGCTCTTTGGAAATCTCTTCCCTCCATCAAAAAATGTTTCTTGCTTCTGAGAGTATTTTGTACTATTTTAAAATCCTTTTTGAATCTGTGCTGCTTTGCCACGGGCAATGATGACTTCTTCATGGAATAACTCCGTTGCTGTGCCCAGATTCTTCTGTGACCCGTCAGCCTGGCTGGGTCCCATTTTTCAAGGCCAGAGCTAAGGACTGGCTTATAAGCAGGGAGTCTGAACCTCTTCTTTTGTTTAGTCGAAGGCTGAGGCCTTCCCTTTGTGCCAATATTTGAACAGATGAGGAAAAATTATTTTTAAAGATAGGTTCCTAACACTACTTCTTTCCTTCTTGACAAATTCATTGCGGCAAAGAATCCTGTGGGCACAGTCCCTTGGGTGGCCATGGGAGCATCTCAGTCTCCCACCCTCTTTCTGGGATATGTGTATGTGTGAGGTGAGCTCAGGAGTTATCCCTTCATGGATGTACTCAAAAGGTGAGGGTAAGGGGCTCAGTAGAGGGTTGTATCCTGTTTATTGGATGTAGCTGTATATCCTTCCATAAATATTAAGGCAAAGAATGGGAAAGGAAAGAGGAAAACCACCGGAGTAAATGCATTACTTCCCAGATAAATTTCCACCAGTATTCATCTGATGGTGTATTTTTTTAGCTGGTGATGTGGTATTGAGATAGAAGTGGAACTTCTGTCTTATGAGAAGATGTAACTTCCTCATACCTTAAATTCCTCTTTCTTTTATGTAGTGTGTTGGCAGCTGGAAAAAGTTGTATTTTAAAATACAAGATATGTAGAGAGATTACAAATACGAAATTGCATTAACTGCAGTTTTGCTTATTGCAAACTATTGGCACACAAAACTGGAAAAGGAAATATTTATGGGAGGATAATTTATGCAAAGGAGTTCATTAACATAAACCTCAGTTTTGAAATTAACTTCAGGAGCAGTTTTTCTTCAAGCACTTGTTCATATGTCACAATGGATGTATGTGGAAACAGGTCATTTTGATGTCAAAACTATTTTAAAAGTAACCGTATAAAAAAACTGACATGGATTGTTTCCACTCTTTTAACTGTCTCTTATAGTTATGGAAGTAGCAATTTGGAGGTTAGGTTCCTAAATGTATTTGAATCTTGATGGCTTGTTAGTTCATAGGAAGTTGCACCAAAGAGCTAACTATGCCTCTGTTTTCCATGGTTTGTAAAGCAAGGATAAATCATTACTGAGAAGATAACAGTGTTTATTAGTGTTGGTTTTGATTTTATGGCAGTAGCAGCCTCCTGGATCCTGGAAAGCTGACTGAAGCATCAGAAAGCGTAATTTCCCTTTCTATTGCTGCTTGTTTGAAGTTGTTATATCAAGCCAGATTAAACTAATATGAACACACAGATTGCTGTGTCAAAAAAATAGTTGTGCTGTCCATATCGAACGGATCCACTAAAAGTCCGTAATGATGTTACTTTTTCTTTATGTTCAACCTCTCTTGAAGGCATTCATCTGCCTGGATCAGGGAGATCTATTTGGCTTGCAAATTCAAGGCAAAATGGTTTTGGATCCTTGTAAAGATTAGATATGTGTAAAGATTAGCTAAAGTTAAAGGCTTTTCCATGAACTTGAAACTACACATCTGGTTATGAACAAAAAGCAGTGCTGAACTTCAAATAAGATCTGTGCGTTGCCATTCTTTTTTTGAGGCATATGTGAAGAAGTGAAATACTACATTCACTAGATATTTGTAGAACTCTTTCTACTTTACATGCCAAAACTTTTTGAAAAGCTTCCCAGATTAAAATAGAGTATGGGAGGAGGCTTACAGACTAATTCATTTTTAGCTAAGATTCTCTGGCTGATCTTTAACTGAACTGTATTTCAAGAATTGCTTGCTGAGAAAACAGATATCTTGATGGTCAGTGGATATTCAATAGCAGCTGAAGATTCTTGAATACCTTCTCTAAGAATCCTTTTGATAATGGCAATCAAACAAAACCAAGACTTTGTTCTTTCTCCAGCAAGCAACTACTAGTATGTAAGCATTGCATAGGTTTGGAGAGGCATGAAAAAGTGGCTGTTCATGTATGCAGTTCAGGTGAATTATTCTCACAGCTATTCTGTGACTTGCTCTTCAGTTTCATTACTGTGGAATTTGTTAGCATGCTGTTCTTTACAGTGAGACAAAGGCTTTGTTATGATAGTACCTTGTTTTGTTTAATAATTGCAGCAGCTTTGAGAATACGTGTAAGTGATATCTGAAGAACATTGTTGCCTGTAGACCATTTCGGGCATGTTGTTGTACACTAATCATACACATTGCAAAAAAATGAGTTGTTCCATTGATGAGGACGGTTCTTCAGAAAGCTGATTTACTGGGGCATTCTTAATAACTTGTGGAGTAACTTGTTAGTAAAGTTACTTTCTCCTTAGCTATTTAAAAAGCTGTACAAACTAGACGTGAATGTAACTGATTGAAGTGGAAACATGAAAGTAGGTACCAGGTCTTAGCAAACTTATCAAAGAAATTGAAAAACTGAAAGTGATGGAACATGGTTTTGTAGATACTTTCAAAGAGGTTTGTATTGTATATTTTTAATTGCTTTCTGAAAAGTATCCCGTAAACTGAAAAGGCATTAGATTGGGTTTTATAACCTAATGTTTGTTGACATGTGACTAGATTCTTATGGTGAACTGGATTCTACTAAATATTTCTTTACTACCTTGAACAAATAAGCAGTACCTTCATTATAAAATATGGTGTATAAAAGAAGGAATTCAGTATAATGTTTCTAGTGAAGATTGGTATGCCCTGACTAAGCATGACGTGAGTGACAGAGTAAAATAAATATTAACAAGCTCTTGACTGGAGTCCCACAGAATATGATATCACTGGATTTCTTCAGAAAGGATGGGGTGTCCTTTTCCACGTGTATCAGAAATGTAGATACATATGCAGTCATGCCTAACTCCTTTGTACAGCATGAGTATATTTGGTTATTTACAATCCTCAGCAGTTAAGGAAACCGGGCACATGGCAGACTTGGTATGGGGAACATTGTGACAGAAACAAAAACTTTAAAGATAGCTTGTAGAGAACTTTACAATAATTCTATTCATTCTCTTTTCTGCTGTTCCCTACTTGAGTAAAGAAAGCTTTACATATTCCCTAATAAAAGAAAAAAGGGCAAGCTTATACTGTCATCTGAAATATCTGTAACAGGAGAGAATACAGTTCAAGCATTAGTTGAATTCAGCACTGGACAACATAAAAATTGGAACTTTTGAGAGGGAAGTAAATTTATTTTTCCAAATATTCAAAGTAGTTGCGTTTTTATTTTTTTCATTGCTGTCTCATGAATGCTATAGTAATTGATTTATTTGCAATGATTGAGTAGCATTCTTAGGAACAAATTCAATACGGAAAGCAAGAATAGGTATTCCTAGGAGGCAGGAGAGTAGTAGCCTGTGATTTTTCTTTGTTGTTTGGAGATTTAATGTAACCTTTGTTCTTATCCTTATAGCTGGCTTTTGCAATGTTTTCGTTTGGCCACATTTGCTGTAGACGTTATGCTATGTGTGTATTCCCGCTGATTTAAATGAAATTACCACCAGTGCATAAAATTGAGAATATGTGTTAGAGAACCAGGATCTGAGGCCTTCTAGTGATTTCACCGGTGTAAATTGTCTTAAAACTGGTGTATGTGAATTTTCCTGTAGACTGGGGCTGGATGTAAGCTAGGTCTCTTCAGGGACTGTATAGGCATACAAAAAGACATGGAGTATTGGTGTGAGGATGCCACTGCTCAGGCATGGCTTTGCAGCATCCAGATTAGAGCTGGCTGTAATCCAGTCAACTCGTGGTACACACAGAGGAAGTGAACTAATCTGTCCGTGGTGGCGTCCTTCTACCTATCTTCAATCAAGTGCCCAGCCCTCAGCGAATAATCACGTCACAGCAACATGATCAACCACACGATTAAATGTTTTCTAGCATTTCTGAAAGCAATATTGAGAATTTAGGTAACTTTGGCAGGTGGTGATTGTCTAAGGATGGCAAGTTAACAAAAGGAACCACAGCATGGGGGAAGCAGGGACAACTTTTGCAACCAGTTTTACATTATAGATATTTCCCTGCCTCAGTTTGAAAACCCCAGTATTTTAAATTAAATCTTTTTTTTTAAAATACACTTAAATTAGATTATTTGCTGAACACATTCAAGAATTATAGAAAAATAATTTTATGATCATTAGTTTCATTGCTTGTGGGCAGTTTTTATGGATGTAGATATATGTGAAACTAGTAATATATGAGACTTTTAAAAAAATTTGTATCTGGAAACAATTTTCTCACACTAAGGCTCTTCTAATTCCAGTTAAAGATGTTTAAAGAAAAAAAAAGAAAAAGACTAAATCTTTTATTAGAAGAGAGGATATTAGTGTAGATTGAAACAAATTTTAGAATGTTAAGTTAGTGATACAGTGAATGCAATTAATGCAATTAAAACAATGAATTATCATCCAGAAGATTACTTTTTGGAGGAGAGAGAGGGTGTGTGTGTGAGTGTAGCAACTGACAGGTTATTTCGTCTCTAAATAGTATAGTATGCCTTGGGATGGAGAAAAGAGGCACCTATGACAAAGGTCCTCTTGTTGGAAAAAGGTTGACAGTTTAGTCCAATAATCTTCAGGTCTGTGCAGTAGGTTCTTTGATAAATAAAGGTATCAAATAAACAAAGCCCAAAGAAATACTTTTGAGTTAATTTGGTTTCCATATATCTGTTGTAAAAATTTTGACTGCAAATCTCCTTCATTCTGACTGCGTATGGGTCTAATTGTAGTTTCAGAATGTAACGAGACTGGTGTGATGATGTCTACTGTTTACCACTGTAGAAAACAAACCTAATGTGGTTCGCTGTTTGCCTATTTTAAATAAAAATCTTTCAACTTTGCTTTGTAATGAAATCAAGCAAAAATTTGTGTTGCATCATGAAACTATCAGTAGGAGGTAAGAAAAAAATCTGAGGCAGAGGTTGCAATGTCAATGATTTGACCTGTATTTAGGGATAAGTCCCCAGAGGTTCTGCCACAGATTGTCCCTACTTACTGTAAAAGGGGAAGATTACTGTCTTGTGTACACTAAATTCTGAATGAGAGTAAACAGAACTGTTAATGAGGCACAAAGAATCCTTAGTTTACCTACACTGTTAGAAAACCTGTTAAATGCAGAGGATGAAGTGAAATAAGACTAAATTTTGTGCGAGCAGAACAGGGATATCTTTTTATAAAGGAAATTCACTGATTTGAGTTTATGTGCCTGACAAAGTGCTTGATTGGAGGAGATGTGTATGGAATTTGTTACGTTGATTTCTGATCGTAGCGTGAAGAATAAATGCAGCTTTAAAAAGGGCAGTCAAATGCATCCAGGTATATCTAACTGTGGTATTATTAGTGAATATACTGTAAGTAGTTCTTGAGAAAGGACTGTACTGTTGGGCACTTATTTTTATCTTCAGGTTCACATTTACTCTTCTTACTCTCCATTAATAGGTAGCATAGATCAGTCAGTGTTAAAGGAGTTGCCTCCTGAGCTCCTGGCAGAAATTGAATCCACCATGCCACTTTGTGAACGTGTGAAAATGAACAAGCGCAAACGTAGCACAGTTAATGAGAAACCAAAATATGCTGAAATCAGTTCTGATGAAGACAATGACAGTGAAGAAGCTTTTGAATGTAAGTAGTATATTGTTCTGTTCCTACTGCTAAAGAAAGCGAATATTTTGCTTTTACAAAAAAGTTTGGTTTGTTTTTTTATAATTTGGCTGCCCTAAAACATACGAAAACAAGTTTGCTGTCCTGACAACTATTTGGTCAAGAAGCCTTTTTTTCCCTTCTAAAAGAAAAATTATTTTGTTTCAGTCTGCCACTTAAGAAGAAAATCAGCTATTTGTTAAATTTCTTTTCCTAATTACCTTATGGGAAGCCTCTGCCTAGATTTTTTTTCAGTTGTGGTATGAAACATTTCTAGCCAATCACATTAAGGAAAATACCCTCTAAAGCAGCACAGAAAACTTGCATACAGGAGTATACAAAGAAAAATTTCAGTAAACAGATTTTAAATTATTCTTAGTTTTATTGATAAGAAAAGTGAAGGATCCTCTCTTGAATTTTTGTCATGATAAATTGAAAATATAACTGCCCAGAAGTTTCTTAAAATTTTTCTTCTATTATTTATCTGGCATATTGCTTGAAAAACTGAAGTTGCTTTTGATGAGATCTCAAAATAACCGTTTGCTGATAATACTATCCTTGAACTAACTGTTTTCAAAGGAAGAGAGGAAGTTTTTCTGTGCAGTCAGATAAAGTTCCTAAGTGTCAAAAAATTTTTATATGCCTCTAACTTAGGTAGGGATTTCCTGCTTGCTAATAAAAAGGTGGTTAGATTGTCTCTATAGTAGCTCAATTAGCCAACACTGGAAAGAAACTCTATTAAAATGAAGTGAATCAGTTCATTCTGAGTTAACATCTTAGCTGTGTTATCTATGCAGGGCTACAGGAGAAGTTCATATTGCTGTTAACCTGAGAAGGCATCTTGCTTGTATTAATTTTTTCACACATTTAGAGTCTTTCCACATTTGTTTACATGAACATCTTACTCAACTTTTGTAAAACACAATGTTTTGATTTTCAGTCTTTCTTAGAATCCAAAAGAGACAGATTTGTTCATTCTGCTTTTTAGTATGTTTCAAGTTCTTGTCCAACAGATACACAGTATTTATGCACACATGCACATAAAATTATAATAGCAGTACCTCCGATCTTTGTCAAAGAAGCAGAAAAGGCTGTCCTTTTGTTTGTTTTTCTTTTTAATTTTAACTGAGTAATGCTTTGAGTGTGAGTATGAGATGTTCAGATAATTTGTAATCGGTCTTGATTATGGCAAAGAATTAAGGTTGATTTGCTTCATTCAGGATTCTGTATTCTCTGTTTATCATATCATATCACTGTTTATGATGTTAATAATCTGGAACAGTGAATTAAAAAAATAAATAAGTAAAGCAAAATGTTTAAGTTGGTTGAGAATGGAGAGAATAGTCAAGAATTTCAAATACCTTAATATACCTGGTAGCCACAGTGACTGTTTTTAAATAGAAAGTAAAGCATATTAAGGAAAACTTTCACAGTAATTATACACTTTATGGGTTTCTAGATTCATTATATCCACTTGAGATCTGGCCATCATTCTAAACAATTCAATAGGGAAAACTGGTTTTAAAATAAATTACAATATTTCTGAAAGGATACTGTAGAACTTAATTGAATTAAAAGGAGACAAAATTATCAAGAGAATGGAAGATTTATGACAATTATACTTAATAGATTTTTATTGTTACAAATATGTATTTCAGAATTCTATGAGTTGTCTAAAATTGAACTTTAAAAAATATGAAATAGTGATTGTTCTAGAAGAAGAGAAACTTCGAGTATCTCATGAAGAAGGGTCATTCCATTAAATTTAATTATGAGAAATTAAAAATTGATGAAATAATTCTCATGCAATTAATGCTAAATTGTATTATTTGCATAAATGTTTGGCAGAATTCACAAGGAAATTGGGTATTTATATTCCAAAGAGTCTTTATTTGTATATAAAATCAATACTAACTATTGAAGTGTTATTACTAGTTAATTTTTTAGTAAATTTGTTTCTGCTTAAAAATAAAATGAAGACAGGCTGAGAGAGTTGGGGTTGTTCACCCTGGAAAAAAGAAGGCTCCGAGGCGACAAGTACATGAAGGGGGCCTACAGGAGAGATGGGGAAACACTCTTTATTGGGGGGGTAGTGAGAGGACAAGGGGTAATGGGTATAAGCTGAAAGGGGGTAGATTTAGACTAGACATTAGGAATAAATTTTTCACTGTGAGGGTGGTGAGACACTGGAACAGGTTGCCCAGAGAAGCTGTGGATGCTCCATCCCTGGAGGTGTTCAAGGCCAGGCTGGATGAGGCTTTGAGCAACCTGGTCTAGTGGAGGGTGTCCCTGCCCATGGCAGGGGGGTTGGAACTTGATGATCTTTAATGTCCCTTCCAACCCAAACCATTCCACGATTCTGTGATTCGATGAAACTCTGTAGAGCAGTGATTGTAAATAGCAGTTCCCATGTTCATCTTATTTGCCTTCCAGAGCCAGCACAACTTTAACACATGCTGTTTTGTTGTGCAGCATTGATAAAATAGGCAATTTCCAATTCTGCTGGAAAGCAATATTGGAAGTTACTTTTCTCATGGAGATATAGCTACAGAATTTGTCTTACAGAGCTTAAATTGATACTGATGATTTGTGAACTCAGGCATCATGAACATGACTGTACTGCCTCCAGAAGCAAGTCTGATCCAGAGGTAGTACAGCTGAAAGCCTGAAATGAGTTATTAGCTTGAAGACTTGGCCCACCTCTGTGCAGAAGTTTTGGAGTACATTTTCAGAAGCAAGAGCCCTCTAGCATGCAGTGCAGAGCATTAGTATTGCCTCAAGTTTAATGGTTTTTTTATTAATTCTGAGCCATGTATCTATAGGTATTGAATATATCCTGGTACATATACCAGGTGTGACTATACCCTGGTATGTTTCCTATGCTTCTAAATAATATGGGGTTGTGGGAAGACCTTGTCAGTTTGGTTCCAGTTCTGTATAAATATTTGGAGGCATTTGGCTCAGAAACAACCCTATATACAGTCATACCTCTCTAAACTTCAGGAAACTTTGGTAGAGAGACACACGTATCAGGGCTGTTAACATGCAGGTTCACAAGCATAGACTCTGGGAGTCTTGAATGTGATGTTTTGGAGCTGTTTTGATCTTCACAGCACAGTCAGTGCTAGACATCTGTTTGCTAGCCTAGTTATCCTGTTACAGTAGATAATAGAGAGTTGGCTGATTTCACAGATGAAGCAACCC
This sequence comes from Pterocles gutturalis, assembly GCF_000699245.1. Lineage (NCBI taxonomy): Eukaryota > Metazoa > Chordata > Aves > Pterocliformes > Pteroclidae > Pterocles > Pterocles gutturalis. The sequence goes on along the minus strand of NW_010122144.1, from coordinate 11,459 downwards.
CTTTTTCTGTTACGTCTTAGCACCCTTATAATAACCTTCTGTGGTTGCTTGTCTGGCCCAGAATTGTGACTCCAGCTTTCTCCTTTACATGGAATTTTCTGGCAAAACAGAATATCTTTAACTAGATTGACAAGTCTCACTGGACTTGCTCTGTTAGGTGGCCAAAGCAATCACTGAACTGGAATATGGACACTCAGTAATAGTTGCAGTTTAGGTAATTGAAGAAATTATCTCAATATTCTCTTATGAAAGGATTAAACTTATTTTGATTTGTTCCACTTTCCTTACTTTGCTTAAAAGTTCAAATACCCTGTAAACTTGTATTTCTAAATGTTTGCTGGTGTCTTTGCCAGTTTCAGGCACAGTTTCCATGTAATTCAAAAGAAATTGCCTCACCCCTGGAGGCATTCAAGGCCAGGCTGGATGGGGCCCTGGGCAGCCTGCTCTAGTGGTTGGCAACCCTGCCCACAGCACAGGGGTGTTGAAACTAGATGGTCTTTAAGGTCCTTTTCAACCCAGGCCATTCTATGATTCTATGATTCTATGATTCTATGATTCTATGAAATTGTTAGAAAAATGGCATAACAGGATTTTATATAATAGTTTTAGAGTGTCCACTTGCTTTACAGAACAGCTATATAGTAGTGTTTAACTTGCAAATCATAGAATTGTAGAATCATTTAGCCTGCAATAGACCCTAACACTGCCAAGTCCACCACTAAACCACGTCCGTAAGTACCACATCTACACTTCTTTTAAATGTTTAAAAATGCTATTAAAAGTAGAATTTTAGAACTTAAAATGAAAATGCATTGCATTTCTAGCTTCTCGTAAAAGACATAAAAAGGATAGAGATGAAGCTTGGGAGTATGAAGAACACGACAGAAGAAGTTCTGGTGACCATAGGAGAAGCGGTCATTATCATGAAGGAAGGAGGACTTCTAGTAGTGGCCGTTACCGTAATCGCAGTCCTGATGACTCTGATGTGGATGATTATTCTCCACCCCCTAGCCTCAGTGAGGGTAACTGATCATTTTAAAAATTCAGTTTTATTCTGTAATACTATTGCATTTTTAATGGATATGGTAAACATTTTATAATAAATATCTTTACATGCAGTATTGAATACAAGTGTAAGAAATGTAAATAATTCTTTATTTCATTTTTGAGAAAGTATTTCTTTCACTCTTTATTCTCTTGATTAGTGGCTAGGAAAATGAAGAAAAAAGAAAAACAAAAGAAGAGGAAAGCTTATGAACCTAAACTAACACCTGAAGGTAATTTTAGAAGATTAATTTCCTACTGTTTTTATTTTTTGTTTTTTTATATAAAATAATTATTTATAAATTTCTTTTTTCACCAGAAATGCTGGATTCTTCAACTTTCAAAAGGTTTATTGCTTCAATAGAGAATATTTTGGAAAACTTGGAAGACATGGATTTTACAGCTTTTGGTAATATGTCAGAAATTTTCAAAATGCTTTCTCCAATTAGAAATACAAGAAACACCAAAAAAAATTGTATTGCAGTGTTTTCGAACTTCCTCCTTGGTAATTTAATTGCCTGTGATACATGCTAGGGCATACTGCATTTATGTCTTCCACCTTGAGTGGTGACCTTTACCTTTCCAATTTCACTTGCTGCTGCAGAAAGAAGATCCTTCTCTCTCCTCCCTGCAGAATCCAAAAGGAACATAAATCATAATGAGACAAATAGTAGTCCCCTGGAATGGAAAGGATACTTCTTTGGGATGTCATTAGGGTGTTATCTTCTGTCAAACATATCTTTGTAAACAACACTAATAAGGTGGTTCTCTAGTAATGTCTGAAGCACATAATTTAGCATCTGTTGTGGCCTTTGACCCAACAGAGCTTGATTATTCAATTCAAGCAGCAGAGTCCTTCAGCATTTGTGGCTGAGGCACAAAATCACTGTGTGCTATTTATCTGTTTTAGTGGAAAACCACCCAGCTTAGCATAAGTGTCTGAGGAAGTAGTCCAGGTTGACCGAGGTGGCTGTCTATTGAAATCGATAATAAGAGTATTCGTTACTTTTTTCCCTACCATTTCTGTCACAGGATTAGAACAAGAGGAGGAACATGGTAAACAAATCACTACAGTTTTTAAAGGAGTAGTGTGTACAACCTTGGACTGAACCAAACCTTGAACCAAAGTCATTGGTTCTTTCTATGTCTGATATCATTAAGTTTTTTTTGTAAGGGTAAATACAGTTAAGACACAGTGTATTCCCAAGGTACTTAATTTCGTAAGTGTTTTTCATCTGTTGCCCTTCTGCAGATTTGAACTTTATAATTAAGACTACAGTAATTTAAGGTTTGTTTTCTGAAATGAGGGTGCTGGCACAAGAGCTGCAATAAATGGGTTTTGCTATATTAAAAATTTTTAGCTCATAACTTTCAGGAATGGATGCCTCATGTTAGGCTGTTAAATGATATTTCAAAACCAGTCATAATTAACAAGTAGTCCTTGTTTTAACACAACCAAAAGTTGTCATCACCAGTCTTCATCATCAGTCTTCATTAGATGGAACTATTAGATGCTAACTATTTGGAAAATCAGTTCTTTTTCTTCAGTTGACTTTTTCATATGGGCTGTAAAATACTGATTTCCTTGAAGTCTATTAAAAAATATGATTGTTAATTTAAAAATTTTTTCTAAAGGTGATGATGATGAGATTCCCCAGGAATTGCTGCTGGGAAAACATCAGCTTAGTGAGCTGGGCAGTGAATCTGCAAAAATCAAGGCAATGGGCATTATGGACAAGGTACATCTTCATAGTCTTTGATTCTTTTTGAACATGTAATTTTGATAAACATATAAAAACTTATGTCCCCTAAAATAACATTCCACCCTCTTCAGGTGAGCATGTGACAGATACTGTGAACAGTTGTGCTTATGCTGATATAGCTGAAGTGCTTAAAAAAGTTACCACATCCTAACTGTTACTATATCTGAAGCTGAGACATTTTTGTTGAATGGTCCTTCTCTGTGTCAATGCTGAATATATGCCAATCTGTAATACCTATGCCTGAGCAGTAAATTCTGAAATAATTAGTCTACTTTCACAAACTCATGTCAACCTATATAGGCTTTGCTCCTTATAGCTGGTGTTGAGCAACCACAGTAAATCAGAATAAAATAATCGGCCTTTTCTGATATATGCCATCAATGCAATATAAATGTGTGATGTCCAGCCAGCATCACACTGAATTGCCTTCTTCCTCCATCTCTCCAGAAAGGCTTCTCAAACTTACAAGATTGAACACCCCAGGTGATAATAAGATTAATTTTCTGTAGGCTGCATATTGTGGTTTCTTTGCTGTACTCTTCCCAACTTCAGTGCAAGGGATCTTTTTGTTGGTGCTAACTGTTGGTATCACACCTCTAGAAACAATGTCCTTGCTTTCGTTATCTTCCTGGAACTCTTGGCTTTAGGCGGTCTTACAATGAACTCTTACTCTGCCTGTTCATGACCACTTACTATGCTTATGAAGTGTCTGTGAAGCCACTTATTACAAAAGTCACTCCGAAGTGTTGTCTTTAATCCAAAATTTAGATATTCCTCCTGAACTTTTCTTCAATCTCCCTACCTTCCTTTGTAGTGTGTTGTCAGCCTCAGTATTTTTCTTTCCTGATAGTTCTCACCCTTAACCTCTGTTCCGTATTTTTCACACATACATACATACATACGTACGTACATGTATACATAAAGTCATAATTTTGTTGCTTCTAAAGATGAGTGTCAATAGTATCTGGATGAGTGAAACTGTCTCTCCTTCAGTTTAGCGTGTTCTAAAATTATTTAATGATAATTCTGTAGAAAATCAGTAAGTGACATTGGGTTACTTTTTTCAACATGCTAGTTCTTCAAAGTTAACACTGATATTAAGAATACATTTCCTTTTTATTAGCACTCAAGTATCAGGGCATTTTATTTCTGCTTCTTCATGGAATTAGCATTTTCTCTAATAGAGCTCTGTAGGGACAGTTAGAATTTGTGATCGATACTTAGATTTGGTAGATTGCTGTTTCTAGAAGCAAAAGTGTATAAACATGCAACGTTAATGACAGATAATGCAGTTTTCAATCTATTTCTATGGAGTTTGCTGTTTGAAAATACAGTTTGATTGCAATCCTAGAATATACTTTACCTAGTTTAGTTATATTATTATCGGCGTTCTCAATCATGTTATGTCAGAAACCGTGAAAGTCAAGATCTGATCCTTATCTCAAATTGCTTACAGTTTGTTTCAGAGTATTTAACAAGTTCTGTCCTTCATTCATGGGCATTCCTTTAAGGAATTTGGAAGCCTTGATGTTTCTGCAGGTGTTTGATGTGTTTCTTTTCTTGTTTTAGCTCTCAACAGATAAAACAGTAAAAGTTTTGAATATTTTGGAAAAGAATATTCAAGATGGATCAAAGCTTTCTACGTTACTGAACCACGTGAGTTTCAAATATACGTAATTTCACAACATTGTGTAGAACAGAGTTTTCTTCACTTCAGTGCTGCTTAGTGATAGGTTCAAATACTGTGTACGTGTGTGAAAGGAATTTCTGATATATGAATATGATTCAGATTGACAAAGTTAAAGATTTGAAGTAAAATTCAATTTATTATATTTTTTCAGTACTAAACATATTTTACTGATAACTAACAAGTGTATTGGGAGCAACTGAGTTTTCTTTTGTTTCAATTTTGTAGTTCCATCCTGAAATATTCATTGTAACTGGTGTAATTTGCACCATTGGACATTTCTTTGCTGCTTTGCTACCTGTTCATAAGACATCCCTTACACAATGAAAGAAGTACTACAGCTTTCACGCAGAGCATATTCTTCCCCTGAGCATTAAGAAAGGAGGAAGTGCTTTGTTTAGGCCTTTTCTTACACTGCATAGTTAAAGTTGTCAATGTAAACAAAATTAACAGGAAGTTTAAGATTTTAGGTTTTTCTTTTTTCCTGATATACCTAAAACTAAATGGGGATTTGGAGCTTTTATGAGGTTGATATGTGGTAGTTCACATTGTATATATTTATTTCTGCACTTTCTAGTCAGGACAATATTCTAGCAGGAATAGAGTTCTTGAGTTTTATGGACAAAAACCTCTTGACCTGCAGAAATAGAAAGTAATTATTTATATTGGAAAGGAAGAATTTGAACTTGCAAATGAAAGCCAGAGCCACATTATTTGTACCTAAATATTTTCACCTAGATGGTTGGTAGGCTTTTCAAAGTTGCAGTCTACAGTTCTGAATGTCTTTAGCAGTATGAAAAATAAGTGAAAATAAGTTGCTGGTTTACCTGCTCTACTTCACTGTGATTAAGTCTTTATGCTAATGCTTTTAAACTGCTATTTTTCTTTTAGCTTTTTGTAGTAAAACTCAAGATCATTAAACAGTTCATGAAATTGTCCAGTGATTGCAATTCAGAGACAAAGCTTTGATTAAAAAAAGAAACAATCTTTAGCCAATCAAGTTTTAGATTTTTTTCTTAAAACCTGTTAAACATGATTCAAATCAATATGGCAAAGAAAGCCACTGCTAAGGAGTAAGCTTACTTCTTCTACAGTGCTGTCAAGATATCCTGCCTCCATTTCAGGATGTTTTTGAGAGGCAGAGTGCACTTGCATATTCTTTTTATTTCCAAGATTAACAAGCAACTTTTTAAGCCTGGTTTCTGTAAAGAGCAAATGACTTAAAGCCCTTCTATGCAAGAAATTTGCAGGGATCTCCTGATTTACAAATTTTATATTTGATTTTACAAATATATATTCCATATACACAATGCACTGTGATATTGGTTTAGATACTCGTACCAAAAAGTTAATATGGTTTTGCCAACCCCTTATTTTCACTAGAAAAGCCAACAGTGTTGAACTATGGTGTCATAGAGGCAGGAAAGATTATTTGTCTCTGTAGGCTATATCTGTACCAGAGAAGCTATGGAAAGTTATAACTGGTTTTGCTATAAATAATGTTACTACAATATTTAACTAGTGCTGGGTGGTCATAATTAGCCTCGTGTATTTGTTCATGTATGTTTGTTTTTATAACTTGTACAAGCACAGAAATACAGAGATTCTGTAGCATGTGCTAAATGTAAATGGATATATTTGATAAGACATGTTTTAAACGCGTTGATCATACATGGGTTGGTTTATGAAGCAGAGAAAGTTCTATACTTACAAGTTGCATATGACTTGTAACAGTGTTTTTGTGTAAGAGGCAAAAACTAGACTGATTGAAGCAGCAACTGGTGTGCATAGGACACTGAAGAAAACACTTGATGAATTAGTTTAGATTTTCCTTGAGGTACATCAGTCTTTAGTATGTGGCAATCTTTCCTCATAGTGCTTCTCGATGACACATATAAAGCTTATTTGTGTTCTAGCAGAAGAATACAGGGAGACTTTGAAGACTTGTAACTTAGGGAGACATATTACAAACATGTTGCTAGTAAAACAATAATTGATTTCTAAACCAAACTATTTTTGTATCAAAAAGGAAATACACCATTTTATATGTGTCTGTATGTAAGTATATTAAGATAATAGTATTATCTTTTACTTGGTAAGGATAAAAATTTTACTTCTTGTTCACACTTTCCTGTTTTTCTTGCCTGTTATAGAACAATGACACTGAAGATGAGGAGAGATTATGGAGAGATCTTTAGAGTGACAAAGTCTGCTGATGCTTGTCTTACAGCTATCAATATTATGACATCACCAAATATGCCTAAAGCTGTATATATTGAGGATGTAATAGAAAGAGTTATTCAATACACAAAATTTCATTTGCAGAACACTCTGTATCCTCAGTATGATCCTGTGTATCGAGTGGATCCTCATGGTGGTTAGTATGCTAAGAAATTTTTAAAAATCTTTCCACATTAAAAAGTATCAAAACATAATCTACTGTATGAGGATGCAAGTGATATGACTTTCTGGAGTAAGTTTTTTATGCGCAAGCCTTATACTGGTAGTTCTTCCATATCACATACAGCATCCTGAATTAATGCTTTGTGTTAGTTTGAGCATGAAAAAGTGTAGAGTAAAAAAAAAAAACAATGAAATGCATCCTCTGAATATCTTTGTCATACGGCATCTTGGTTTACTGCAATGATGTCAATGTAACCAAAGTATTTAGACTAAAGTGTTAAGAAGTTTGTCTGAAGTTCAGCTTCCGTGTATAGGAATAAGTCATTTTATAGTCATAATCTGTGTATACAACAATTTATTTCAGTGAAAACTATTTAGCATTTAACATTTTGTTGTCACATGCATTACTTTAGATGCAGGTGTCCAACTTCAAGAAACATTTTAAAAATCTTGGATGCAGAATTTAGAACAATTATGAAACATTAATATAATGTGAAATTCTTACTTTGCTGTTGATGCTACTAAGTAGTTTTCTTCTCTAAGCCATTGCTTTTACAAAGCTGTGGTCCTGCAGTAGTTTTGGGGACATTTTTTGAGGAAGATCATGATTCTGATATTTGATGTGAAACACTGAAAAAATTAACAATAACTTTTATTTTCTAGGTGGTGTTTTAAGTTCAAAAGCAAAACGTGCCAAGTGTTCCACCCACAAGCAAAGAGTTATAGTGATGTTGTATAACAAAGTTTGTGACATTGTCAGCAGCTTGTCAGAGTTGCTAGAGATACAGCTTCTTACGGATACAACAATTCTTCAGGTAAATTTTATCAGAAGAATTTCTGTCCGAGAATGTTTCTTTTTATTTTCCCAGAGAGTATGTAAAGTATGATCCTCTCAGTAAGGTTGACTCATCCACAGGTCACTGTAAATTTTCGGTTCTTTCCCCGCATCTCACAGGGAGGGGAGGGGGTAAGGGAGAACGTAGTTGGTGCACCCACAACAGACTTATTCTCTAATATCCTTTAATAACATTATTTACTAATAATATGAAGTAATACATCTTGTTGAATACCTTACCTTCTGAATGAATAACCTACTTGTGAAACTGCATGAGTGTCAGTTTGTTAGTCAAATATACTTACAATAATTTATTTCCGTTGACAGGTATCATCTATGGGAATAACACCTTTCTTTGTAGAAAACGTCAGTGAGCTACAGTTATGTGCCATCAAATTAGTGACTGCAGTAAGTACTTTTTAATTTGTGGTTTCATGTTCCTGTATTTCTGAGAGTTATTGGGGCATTTACATAGGCCGTATTTTCTCTCTGGTAGAGAATTGGAATTTAGAACTAATTTTATTCTTGCATGTTTTTACAGTTTGGTATCATAATCTAGCAATAGTACTAAATCTACCTGAGCTGCCTCTGTTTGCAGAGTACTCTATAGGAGGAAATATCATATTTAAACAAAGAAATTCTTAATTTTGGTTGTGTTGTTTAAAGTGTAAAGGCAAACCCCTTCCTCTTACCTCTCCTTTCTTGTCTTAAGAAATCTTAGCAATGTGGTTTTCTTTATTTCCTTAAGATTTGCATTAATGCAATGGAATGAGGTCTAGAACTGGTAAGATACTTGTATGTAATAGAATAAATTATTTTTCTCAGAATAAGTGTCTATGTGAAAAGTTCATGGGGCAAATAAAATACTATTTCAGGAAAAATGCAGTGCCACACAGATGTGCTTGTTCAAGTGGGAGTTTTCCATCTCTGTAGGGGTGATATACTCCAATGTTCTGCCTAAACAAAAGGAGAGACAAACTGTACCATCCTGACCATGTAAATTGAAAGAGTATGTCATGTCACCTGGCTCAGAGGCTGATGCCAGAGGTGCAATTTTGTCTTTTTTGATCATGGGGAGGCTTATGTGGCACCAGGCCTGCTAGCGACAGATGGAGTTCACCTGGCTCATAGGGGGGTAAGTGTCGTGGTTTATAAAACCACAGGGACTGTTCTTTGCTAAACACCTGGTGGGCTGAGGCAGGGACAGGGAGGGTCTCACTCACCAGTTAGGGTCACGGGCAAGAAACGGACACGACTTGGGAAGAACAAGAAAAAGAATTGAATTTATTAACTATTTACAACAAGAAGCAAGATACTGAGAGAGAGAAACCATGTCTTACAAAAAGGCACTTCTCTCCCACCCCTCCCTTCTTGCCAAAGCCCAAAGGCTTTGTTCTGTACCTTCTCCCCCTTCCCCCAGCAGCACAGGGGGGCCAGGGAGTGCGGGGGCTGCAGTCAGTCTGCCGCTCCTTCCTCCTCACAGTCT
>NW_010122144.1:0-219 GCF_000699245.1 Pterocles gutturalis | reverse complement strand
GTTGGATGCAGGAGGGACTGTTACCACCAAGGACAAGGAAAAGACTGAGGTGCTTAATGCCTTCTTTGCCTCAGTCTTCAATAGTCAGTCTAGTTGTCCTCAGGGTATTCAACTCCCTGAGCTGGCAGACAGGGACAAAGAGCAGAATAACCTTCCCACAATCAGGAGGAAGCAGTTATTGACCTGCTACGTCACCTGGACACACACAAGTCTATGGGG
>NW_010122143.1:0-225 GCF_000699245.1 Pterocles gutturalis | reverse complement strand
CTCCTCTCCTTCCTCCTCCTCCTCCTCCTACTCCTCCTCTGACAGCCAACAGTGGCTGGAGTTCGTCTCCTCTCGGAGAAAACGAGGATAAACCTCTCCCAGCCTCGCAAAAAAATCCCCAAACTCCTCCTCAGCTCCAGGGGTTTGATTTCCGAGGACCTGCTCCTCTGCGAGCCCGGGGTTGGTGCTTCCTCCTTCCTCAAACTGAGGAAAAAAAAAAAAAAA
>NW_010122142.1:0-4540 GCF_000699245.1 Pterocles gutturalis | reverse complement strand
TTGCTAAAAAGTGACAATTATACACCACATGAATATACTGACTCTGGATACACTACATCATGTACATCTTCCTTGTCAGGCACAAGTAAGTGCCTGCTTCTTCATGCACATGAAAATCTTAAAATGTTAACTTTTAGCAAAAGAAAATAATCTTGCTTCCAAAGCAGGTGGGCTGTAGTAGCCTAAAGTACTCTGCAAAGCAGAAAACGCTTTGGTATTAAGCCTTTTGTTATTCCATGCATGTGCACAGTTTACAATATGTAGAAGTGCATAAATATTTATTATGGTTTTATAATTGTGCTTTTACTGTGTGGTTCACTGACATGGGGCTTAGAAGCTTTCTCTGTTTCTCAGGTTTGCATTTAACAAAATCTGCACCGAAGTACAATCCTCAGATCGAGTAGTGCTGAATGAACTGAGATGTACAGACGCTTATGTCTGGCTCTCCGTGCACTACATAAAATTGCCAAAGTTTATTTACAAGACAGAAAGAGAACATCTCAAAGGAGCTACTCTCTCACGTCTTCTAACAACACTGCAGATTTGTTTCAAGTTGAAACCTTCCTCGCTTGATACTTCTTTAAGAACTGTAAATATAAGCAAACAAGTTTAGTAATGACAAATGTTGGCTTCCAAATTGCAGTCATATCTGTTCTTAGTTACAGAAATTTCTACTAAAAAAAAAAAAAACCCCAAACAAAAAAAAAAACACAAACCATCGGAGCTATTTAGATACTTCTCATTTTTAAGACTTAGAAATACAGACCTGAAGTAAAGCCAGTCACTTGAATTGTGGAGATGTCCATTTCAAGTATATCTTTTAGAGTGATCATTGCTGACTTGTCGTCAAGATCTATTGGCCTTCTCCAGTTTCTTTACTGCTGAAATAATTTTATTTTTCAGCATTTATCCTCATCCTTTTACAAGCTTTCTGCTTTTGTCCACAGTATTATTTAACTTGTTCCCTTAAATAAATCTGGAGGAACCTTAGCCTCAAAACCACAATGCCAATTTTATCTCCTTTATCATCCTTTCAGCTGGAGTATATGCTTTCAGACCCAGTGAGTCAAATTCCCCAGTTTCTTGTGGCACATCCAGCCATAAGTTTTTAATGAATCTCTTTGCCAGCAAGTGGAAAAAGGACTTTAATGCAATCCACAGTGATACGCATTCAGACAATAATGACCATGTTCACTCACTCAGCTCAGACTAATGCAATCCACAGTGATACGCATTCAGAGAATAATGACCGTGTGCACTCACTCAGCTCAGAACTGGTCTAAAAGGGAACCTGAAGCGCATTAAGCAGTTTCCAATCTTTACGTCTGAGTCCAACAGTTCGTGATTAATGACCAGTTGCAAAAAGGCCTCCGCTTTGCTGCTGCAAAATGACAGCGAGTGTGGAGGTGTCCAGGCATCTGGCTGCTGCTGTGGTAGCAGAAATGCCTGCCTTCACACACAAGTTATAAATCGCTTAACAGTTAAGTCCCGAAAGTACTCAGTGAACAAGAAAAAGGACGACGAAATGCAAGCGGGCACTGTGGCAGAGGACTGATGTAGACTGGGACTCCTGGAACATGGAGTCCATGCGGATGTTTAAAAATGAGAGGCTTATATTTGCTCTAAGGCAAACCTGTGCATGGAAGTTGCTGTTTGCCAAATACAGAGAATATATCTTCAGCCTCTGACTTGAGTTTCTTTTAAATTAATGGAATACATTAAGAAAAAAATAAAAATAAGTAAAGTCTTAGGGGCAAAATACATATACTGCACCTAGAATGCTCTTAAAATTTAAGATACAGAAAAAACCCAAAATCATAGCAAAGCACAGCAACAAAAACTCTCAACTAATTTTTGAAAAATTTCTTGACCGTGGTATCTCTTTCCATGCAAATACATCTACTCTTCCTGAGAGGGGTCCAGTCTCAGTGAAGGAGCCATCCTCTTTGACAAGACAGCTATATTCTCGACAACAGTATATCAATGAGTATAACTTCCTCAACCTTCTTAAAACATTTTTATATACAGATTTATATTTAGGCACTGTGTAGACAATGCAAATGAATTATTCCTCTGCAGAGAGGTGTTGTGATACTGCTGTAAGTAGTACCTCCTTTTGCTCTGCAGCCCAAAATCCACTGATTTCACTGGAGGTACCTGGGCATGAAGTCAAAACCAATCCAAAGCCCATAACTGTTACTTATTCATTAAACAATAATCTACCTGGGATGTTTTCCACAACCCACAAAAATCTCCAAGTATTTCTGAAAGGCAAGTGGAGACACTCTGGATATTGTTGGGCCAGAAGAAAAGTGCAAGCTGGGTGTGACACTGAAGCCAGGCAATAAGACCACTGCAGAAGGAAATTCTTGGATTTCATGGGCTTCCACACTTTTACCCTATATTTGCATGATATGCAAACTGCTGCCCCCTCTTCTGTGCACACGGGTGGCGAATAGCAAGTGGGACAAATAACATGTCAAAGTCAGAACATCATCAAAAAGGCAGGTAAAGATTTTTCTCTTCCAAAAATTGTAAACCCAGGCAGTGACTGTTACCCTCCAGAGGATTATTAAAACAGACTACAGCCATTCTTACAGCTCAAATAAGACTCTAAACAAGTTTGGGGAAAACAAAAAATACAGGATGGAACACAAAGACGGAAACTATGCAGCAAGAATTCAGGTGCCATCAGACATGAAGAAAGGGAGCTCAGCTACAATGCTCCAAAGGCAACACAGCTCCTGCAGCACCTTAGCACTGAGTGGAGAGCGACACACAGCAGCTGGATCTCCTTCTCTCTGGCTATAGCTGACAATATTTATAACAGTTTGCTATACTCATTTCCTGCAGGTCCCCCTGGATTTTATCAGCTTATATATTTTCCCCTAAAACATTTTTTTAATGTGTCTGTTTTACAAACATTATGATTTACAGGAAGTGGATTTGTTTTGATCTGGGGATTTCATACATTTTCATGCTTCCTCTAATATTCAGTTCTGCAACTGAATAAACATACAAGGAGTGCAGCTTGTGGTCTGGTGATTGTATTGTCACAAAACTATTTTTAAAGAAAACAAGGAATCATTGAAATAATATTTTCCCTTTGGAACCAGTTATTCTTTCAGCTCTGCTCAACCCAGCAAAGAAAGCTTTTTTATTTAACATGAATAAAGCACATGCAAACAGCATGAGCTGCCCATGCTTATTATGTTTTTCACCAGCATGTGATTACGGAGGGCATTTTCATCCCTTCCTGCTTTCCTTAGTGTTCTTTAGCAGTCTTGAACAAGACTAGCGCCAACTTTACTTCAGTAATATTTACTACACAGGGAAGTAAATGAGAGTCTCACTCAGTGGTAGAAAATTGATGTGAAATACCATCTGACATTTTTGTAGCAGCATTTAATTATTTAATCAATTTAATAACAGAATATTTAAACCAGCATAAAAAAAAAAAAATCACTGGGCATAAGCAGTTCAGTCTATAAATCAGACATTTTGCTCTTCTATTTTCATTCTTCAATTACATTCTGTGAACTAATCGGCAACACTTGATGGGAATAGAGGATGTAGACAGACTATAACAGGTGGAGCAATCAGATCTTTGCAAGAAAATTAATTTGTACAGCCACTATTACTCTCATACACACACATTCAGATTTGCACGTACAGCCAACTTGATGGGAATAGAGGATGTAGACAGACTATAACAGGTGGAGCAATCAGATCTTCGCAAGAAAATTAATTTGTACAGCCACTATTACTGTCTCATACACACACATTCAGATTTGCAAGTACAGCCAAGCAAACAGCCCTGAATATTGCTAATTGTGATTACAGCCAAATGTCATAAAACACATTTCACAATATCCAAGGAAATGATAGCTGTGCTCATTCTTTTATCTTTTTATTTTCTTTGACATTATCTTTGTAGTCTTCACATAGGCTTTTGCTTGACTTGTGGACAAAATAATTGTTTTGTATCCCAGTATTCATACTGGGTTTATTTGAACCTCATTAAAAACACTCTGTTAATTTCCGAATTGAACAGAAAGTATGTCAAAATGTCTAACGACGGTCCTCATGAGACACAATGAGGCACTTCAGTGTGAAAAGTAATAATAAAATGTTTATAAGAATATTCCATCAAAACTAAATTTCTCCCATCATGTATCCTCATTTCAATCAGCTAAAATTCTTACTTTCAGAAATGCAAGCAATTTTGGCTCTGGGAGACGCTGTTAGGCATTAACATTATGTCTCTGGGTGGGGTGTTGTCTTTCTGAAGCTCTAGGTCCTTCTTCACACTCATCACATGTGCGCTGCTTGGCCCGTCCAGCCACTGACTTGCCCGTGAACTGGACCTCCTCAAGCAAACATCAAAGACTGTCAGACAATGGCCTGTAAATGAGGCTTGGGAGGGTCCAGGCAGCTCAGAAGAAAGCCTCTCCCAAGGCAAACTGTAACTGAACCTCTTTTTCAGAGAGCTGTTAAAATCAGCATACAAAAGATAGTACTACAATACAAGGCATCCTGT
>NW_010122141.1:0-15017 GCF_000699245.1 Pterocles gutturalis | reverse complement strand
CAACCCGGGTCATTCTATGATTCTATTCTTTCATTTAAAATATCAAAAAAACAATTGTATATTCCTGATGTTTCCTTTACTTGAGATCACAATATTTACCCTTTCCCAAGAATGGGAGCCTGATGCAACAGAACAGAGGATGTCAAACCTAACCTTTTCCTATAGTCTCAGCACATACGTCTGGGTCCTAATCAGCACACAAAAAAAACAAACTCAAAATCTTGACACATACCTTAAGTACATATAGCTGCTATCCCTTCTATAGGAATAGGAACTGAATCACAAAGATGGACATTTTCCTTCTGGGATACCAAAGAAAACTTACTTTAGAGAACCTAGCTTAACATGTTCACTGGGAAGCAGCTGCAACACTGCAGGGTATAGCATATTTCTGTCTGTTTTGTTGGAGATATTTTTCCTATTCCTTGTCACTGAAAGACACTTTTTCCATAACTGACTCCTATCAGAATATTTGCTGTCAAACCATTTGTAAAACTTCTAGGGTCAATTCTACTACCTATTTTGGGCATCTTCAAAGATTTCAAAACACCATTTTTTTTTCTTTTTTTTCTTTTCATTTTATTATATAATGTTTTTACTTTGCTTTCTTTGTGTGCATTGAGTTCTCACAAGAACCTGAAAGTTTAACTTCAAAAAATGTATTTTGAGTTAGATTATTGTCTTCCCCACTGGTCACTACTTTTGATACAATCTTCATAACCATATTTTGTTATAATTATCTTTCCCAAAATTGTATTTCCTTTCAACCGTGTCTTAAACTCAGAACATCATGTTCATTTCAGTAAATTCCTGTCTTGCAAAAATCCAGTAAGATAAATTAAAATAGAATCAGCCTCTACATATCTACCTTTTTAATCTCTATCAGAGTGAATGTTGCTGCCAGAATTATACAGCTTTCAGTTCTTAACATAGGACAACTGTGGCAGCAATATTCCCTTGGTTTCAAAATAAAACAAGACTGCAGAGCTCTCACTGCTGCCATATGTGACAGTATCGGTTGCCTTTTAGCATGTACTTAGGCCGACACTGGAGACTTTCCTATATTCTCTATCCTTTTTTGTCACTTTTCCCACTCTCTTTTATATAATTCTCAGCTGACTCAAGCCAAGGGGGAGCATATACCCAAAGTATGCAAAT
This sequence comes from Pterocles gutturalis, assembly GCF_000699245.1. Lineage (NCBI taxonomy): Eukaryota > Metazoa > Chordata > Aves > Pterocliformes > Pteroclidae > Pterocles > Pterocles gutturalis. Next base: position 13,859 of record NW_010122141.1, on the reverse strand, counting down.
ACAAATCAATACCTCGATATACTAGACTTTTATAATGGAGATTTATTTTTTCTTTCTTCTTTGGAAGTTCTCCAGCATAATTGTTCTATTTTGTTTTGTTGCATTTTGTTTTTGTTTATTTTTTTTTTTAATTACTTGTGAAGAAGGAAGGAAAGAAATAGTAGTTTCTTTGGGGGATTTTGTGGTTTTAGGGGAAGAAAAAAACCCAAAACTTTATTGATATTATATACAGAGCAGAATACCTATTTTATATTAAAATAAAAAATAAAATGTTTTTAAAGAAAAGACATTTTGACCCACAGAGTTACCAGAGTACGTCGTTGAAGGATTTAATAAACAGTAAGATAATATAAAGTTATTGCTGAAACTGTGGCTTAAAAGCTTGTCATTGAGCACGACTCATGAAGAAAATAGTATTACAGTAAGTTAGTAATGGTATAACTCTAGGTTAATATCTAGTAAAAAATAAATTTACTAATACCATGCTCTTCCATACTCTTCTGGAAGTTAGTCATTTTGCTCCTTCCTCCTTTGCTCCTCCCTATGACCTTTAACAGATAAAGCAGAAAAGTTTATTTAATAGATAATGTAGAAATAAACTTTGAGGCCTTGTGCTGTGTTATCTTACCAGTAGATTTCTACATGGGTCTTTTTTTTTTTTTTTTTGCTTTTATACTCAGTCTTCTTGAATATATTATTTTTCTTTAAGGATGTCTCCTCTGGAGCTTCTGATTTTGCCTAGTGGAGGAAGAAGGGTGCTGGACTTGGCAGCAAACAATCTAACTCTTCATGGCAAATCTTGGCATTCTTACACTGTTACAAGATATCCTCAGTAAAATGAAAAGAAATTCCTTTCTCTCACTCCCTACCCAAAAATTCCCAAAAACTTTCACCACAGGACAAAGATTGGGACATACATGTGAATAGAACTGAAGGCAGACATGCTACCTGAGAAGAACATAATTCCATTTTCTCAGAAAGGCACGGTTACTGTTGTTCAAAAGGAGAATTTATAGGTCCCTCAAGGTCAAACTTCAAGTGTTATTAAGAACAGAGTTACTCAAAGTTTCCTTAGCTCTGCAGTTGATTTCCCAGTAGTTCTGGCCTTGTAGACAAAGGAAAAAGGGCAAGAAGAATTTACTTCCTTTACTATACACTATGTATTTCATATGAAAATATCATTCTGTATGTTACAGAATAATTCCATTACTGACTCTACTTTGACTTGGTATTTTACATTGATATTAGAACTGTGTGAATCTTGAACAAGATATTCTATTTTAGACTTACGTTTGAATTACAATATTTTCTTTCTTTTTTTTTTTTAGTCGCAAATCTCATACAATCAAATTTTAAGTTGAGGAATGTAAAATTACATTCATACAAGCCAATAGAGAAAATCCAAAAACAGTGTTACAGGCCCAAAAATAATTAATGTTTGAATACAAAATCAGTGAAAATGGCTGTCCTACAGTCATAGAAAATATAAATACCTTTATATATAAAAATGACATTAACTGACCACAGCCATATCCTGTTTACATTCCTTTTAAAAAAAAATGTTTCCAGAATAACTTCGTATCTGCTGTGAAATTATTTTAAAAGTAATAATTAAAGCAAATTACATTCATAGAAAAATACATTATTTTAAATGTTCTTATGTTCAATATATTATATCTTTAGCTAGTGCAAATTATCCCATAACTTCATTTGATGTTAGTATTTACCCGCTGGCAGTGTGGCTCTATATATTTACATTTTGTAAGAATGCTGTTATTTTCTTTCCAGTAACACATTGTCCCTCTGGGAATCTCTTTCGTGATTACAAGTATTCACTGGGTTCATAGACTTTCAGTAAAAGCCCTCATCTTCTAAAATGAAAGATGCATACAAAAGTTTTTAGATCAGACAGTAAGCAAAAAATAATTGCATTACTGGCTCATCAGCACCTCAGGTGAAGTGTTACACAGATATTCACATGATATTTGTTAAAATAGATAATTTATTTGGATCTTTTTCATAAGTTGATGCTCACATGAGGAATCCAATCTCCCACACAGAGTGGTAGTGGCTGTCTGGTTGGTGACATGAGTCTGTTACAAAAGTTCTTCCAACCACATCATTAGCCGGATTGGATGAAACTCCCCAAGCTGTTCTTCCACTGAATTCTTACAGTCATCTGATCCATGCTTCTACGTGACCACTCTAGCATATGTGTGATCCATTAGTATTGATTGTCTTTAACTACATAAAAAACACCTCCTAATTATGTACAAAAAGCCTGTCCCAGGTAACCAGTTCTGCATCTGCAGGAACATTTTCTGTTTAGAGGCATTTACTAATGCACTGTTTCGTCAGTTCTGCAGTGGGAACAATCACTGAGATAGACAGGATTCTCCAACCAGCTTATTAACCAACATATCTAAACATACAAATGGTGGCAATGAATTGGTACAGCAGAGTCTGCCTGTGGGAAATCTCCTGGACTGTCTTAATTGTCCAATTAGAGAAGTCCTACAACAGTTAGTCAAATGCTTTGTGGTGAAGCTGGTTATAAATTCACTCTGTCACCTCTCAGGTTAATCTACTATGTCAAATGAGTCCGTTTTTTCACCTATGCAGAAATCTTTTGGGGACTTCCTGGACTATAGAGGGAATTAATGACTAGGTGTACTGGTACCCACATGCATTGCACTGATACCCAGCTACACCACAACAGTAACTACAAGGACAAACCTTCATCCTAAATTATAGATTACAACTCACATTTCATATCTCTTGCTGCATCAGTAGTATGCTCATAGTGTTCAGTTAGCTTCATGTAGAACTGTTACATAAACTAGAATTCGTGGATACAGTCACAGCAAGGAGTTCAAAGTACCAGTCAGGGGATCAAGTGTTGCTTTTTAGAAAGGCAGATTTGAAAACTGCAGAATTCATACATTGTACAATCTTCCTCAAAGCCTTCTCTTTGTGGAACATAATTCTTTCCCACTTAGTGAAATTTTAACCAGGGAGGCTTAAAAAATGCAAGCTAGAGTATTGTATCTTTTTCTTTCATTTTAATTCCTTTATATATTAATATTCAAAGCAAGTTACTGTTTTTCATGAAATGTAGAGCAGCAATCTTAAAGCTTAGTAGTTGTGTTCACACTCTGTCAGAGACGGGAAGTATAGGAGTGGCATGGCAGAACTGAGAGAGCTGCAGATGGATGAAATGAGAGGGGAATATTGCTCTATGTGTACAGAGCAAACAATTACAAATGTTTGAGTACGTGACTGTTGCTGCTTCTGCTCTGGCCTCACTCTGGCTATTTGTAAAGAGAATTAGCAGACCTCAGCAGTATCTGTGGCTGGAAGAAGTCAGTAGTGGTCAAAGAATAACTGATCATCCAACCATCAAATTTCTACTTGTAGATATTGGGTCCTTGAAATTTAATGAGGATCTTTTTGATGAACATTCACATTGAAAATGTAATTTTCTCTTAGGAAACAATAAATATTTATCCTTGATTATGCAATGAAGCTGGGATTTTCTAAGTGTAATTCACATTTGTACAGCAACCCACTACAGCACCTGTTATAATAATATCAATATCTTCTTCTCCCTCCTTTTTCTAATCAATTAAATCAGCAAGGAACTAAGAGCATGAGCAGCTGACAGAATTAGGAAGGCTGAAGTGTGGCCTTTTTGACTCTTAACGAGATGCAAGAAGACAACAAATAATTCTGTCATTGCTTGTTCCTACCTTTCACAGGCACATCTGTCTGTGCAGTTTGTCATTGAGGTTGAAACCTTCCATATCCTACCTCTGTCACAGTTTTCTTAAAATCATTCTTATTTTATTCCCCCTGCTCACTCCCCCTCCCCCAACATACTTGCTAAACATTGATATTCCTTTTTGACTGAGATGTTGAAATCAATATTTTGGAAGCAAAATCTGAATTTGATATATATGAAACCATGAGGTAGCTTTAAATGAAGTAGATATACATTTCCCTGTACTTTTCTGAAAAAGGAAAGTGTAGAGGAAGCAATTTTCACTGAGGAGACAACTTAGAGAGATGTAACACTTTTTAAGACAGTGTACTGGGTCTTGCTGGGGTAGAGTTAATATTCTTCACAGAAGCTCATATGATGCTATGTTTTAGATTTCCAACTAAAACTGTATTGATAACCTACCAATGTTTTATCTGTTGCTGAGCAGTGCTTGCACACCATCAAGACCTCTTCTGTTTCTTACTCTGCCCCACAGCAAGTAGGTTGGGGATAGGCAAAATTTTGGGAAGGGATGCAGCCGGGACAGCTGACCCAAATTGACCATTTGACAATAATATCATGCTCAGCAATAAAACTACAGAGGCAGTCTTTCAAAGGTAACTATTGTTTGGAGACTGGCTGGCCACTTCTTGGTTTATTGCTCTTTTTTTTCCCCTTTATATATTAAACTGTCTTTACCTTGACCAGTGAAATTTTCCTTCGTTTTGCTCTTTTGATCATCTCCCCCATCCTGCTTGCTCATGGGTCTTTAGTTGTTGGCTGGGGTCAATGAACCACAAGCATTTTTAAAATGCAAAACATTTGCTTAATTTTTATTTTTCCTTTTATTTCAAGTTAACTAATGTCTGTAGAAAAAAAAAAAAAAGCAAACATTTCAACAAATCAAAAATAAGATGTGATTTCACTAATGCATGAAATCTGTTACTAGAACTAGCATTTTCTTGCTAGCACACTAAGCATGCTTTATCAGGGAGTGTACACGCTTTATCAGGGAGTGTAATGACAGGACAGGGGGGAGTGGTTTTAAGCTGAAAGAAGGTAGATTTAGATTAGATATTAGGAAGAAATTTTTCACTGTGAGGGTGGTGAGGTACTGAACAAGTTGCCCAGGGAAGTCGTGGGTGCTCCATCCCTGGAGGTGTTCAAGGCCAGGCTGGATGAGGCTTTGAGCAATCTGGTCTAGTGGAAGGTGTCCCTGTCCATGGCAGGGAGGTTGGAACTTGATGATCTTTAAGGTCCTTTCCAACTCTGACAATTCTATGATTCTATGATTCAATGTTTCTTGAATAATTTCATTTGAAAAATTACAACAGCTTAAACAACCAACATTATAATAATGTTCTGGAAGATAAATATTTTGAAAGATTTAGATTTGGTCATCACAAACTCACCACATACGTATCATCAGGTTGTGTGAGAGGTTAACTACTTTATAGCAAAGTTTAAATAGACAACAGTTATTTCTCTTCCCCACATAAAGATGAAGGGCAGGCAACTAATTTTTTTTTTCCAAAACTTCTATAATTCCAGTGATGAAATAGCACAGTATTACATACACCGTACTTACAAACTTTCATGTTATCTTGAACAAGCAAATTAATTTTTCCAAGTATCTTAGAGTACTTCACCAAAAAGAGTTAATGTAGGCTCCAAGAAGTCGTGTCTGTGTGGAAACATTACTATTAATATCCTAGTTTTACAGAGAGAGTGAAAGGAAGACATTCATACATTGTCTCAAAAGAAACATTAGGAACAGCAATAAATACAACCAGAAGACCATCAATTCAGAGAATACCGTGTTTTATAAATGAGTGCACAGGAATAGAGCTGAAATAATGTAGGAAAAAATTATTTAAAAGATTATGTGAATAAATAACACTGGCTAACATTGAGGTTTGTTTTATAAACTTTGTCTATTTATCCATAATTAAAAGAAAGGAAAAATTCAAATAGAATCGTAAGATAAATATTCATGAGAAGAAATTTATTTCAGAAATTCTTTTTGAAATATAATTTATTTCAGAAATTACTTTGGAAGTATTTTCAGAACCAAATTCAAAACACAACAAAAGCACCTTTTTCTATCTCTTCTTCTAAAATACTTATGGCCTGATTCTCCTTTACTGTAAAGCTCTATCCCACTAGTAGATTAGGAAAAAAAGATAAAAGCAGAAGTGTAAATAAGAGTCAGAGTCTGAACAGAATGAAGATAGAATATATTTCAAAATATTATTTTAATTTTACAATTATTTTAATAATTTATCCTGAAACATGCAATTCTCAGGTTTTTGTGGTGTTTTGTTTCTGTTTTTTTGTTTTGTTTTGTTTTGTTTTGTTTTGTTTTCTTTTTCTGAGAAAAGTGACTTCTGTTAGTCCTTTGCCCTTTGTGTCTTTTTGGGGTTTTTTTTGTCTTTAAATTCTATGTCATAAAGTTGAGGGGACAGACATAATAATTAATGTAAGCTACATTCTCATTGCTTCTGGACATCATAGCTTCTGCCAGATTATATAATTCTTTTCAAGAATATAGAGGTAATTATATTCCTTTACTTGTTAAATGCTAAGTCATAATAGCTTAAGCTGCTTCTGACTGCTGTATGGATTTAATTTGTCTGAAATTACCCCATGCCTGCAAATGACTAGGTTTGCTTTCTGTCTCTTTGTATAAAGCATTCACTGATACTTGTATAAGGACTGCAATATAAAAATTGTTTTTTCTGTGTATTCAATAACGGGTTAAATCTCAAAAACAAAAAGTATCCTACCTGAAGTGATAAGAGATTCATTGTATAAAATCATTTATTGAATGTAAAACAGGTTTTTATTAATGTTTAGCAGAACCAACTCATAAAAATTGATTTTTCAAAGTATTAAAAACCTACTGTTAATATTTGCTTGCTGTTATAGAGCATAGTTAATGTTAATTGAACAGCTACAACTCCTTTGTTATGTAATTTAATTTCAGAGATTGTGCCAGGATCACATATGTTAAAGATCTTTTGATCTTTACCGTTTCAACTAAAAAAGCTAAGCTTTGCAGCTAGAAGCTCTAACACAGTTACATTATTTAGAGATAAAAAGGAAAGAAAAAGTCATCTCGGTTAAATTTTCTGTGATACAGATCACTCCTACAGATATCATTTGTCAGCTCTGAAATATAAAGTAATAAATACTTGAGATAATTGGATAGTTAAAGTGACCACAGGGATACTCTCTTAGGAAACACTTTCTTCTCCAGCATTTTTAAACACTGATACACTCCAAAGGCAGAAAATTAACTCTTCAGATCCTTTTAAACTAATGAATGCAAATATTATTCCCCTAAAGAGGATAAAACAGTTACAACAGTATCCAGAGGTACAGTTGAACTACACTGGAGTGCTTTATACCAACATACATGATCCTAATTCCCTACATAAATGCAAAAGTACAAACATAATGATTTACAATATTTCTAAACTCCTTAAAATTTCTTTGAGTTCAGTAAACCTGTAGATGTTGAAAAAACTAAAAACTGAATCACTACAATTTTTATGTATAGTTGTGTAACCTACCTGTAGGCACAGATTTAAAGTGTTAGCTTATATGCTTAACTAGAAACACATAAGCATCTCAGCAGAACTTTTCACAAAAATGAAGTAACATTAGAAGACTATGAATGACTGAATTAACTATTCAAAATTGTGTTCTTTGCTAGTTATCTTTTTAAAAAGTTCAATTAGTATCTGTCTACAGAGACATTCAACTAAAGTTTTTGTTACAGACAAATCTCATCTTTTCTATTTTATTCACCAAGCTGCTCAGACATATGGAAGCTTAGAAAATATAGCACACAAAACAAGTAAGCAAACCATTAGACCTACAGGACTTGGTAGTTCAGGCCTAACAATAAACTGATGAGACTCCAGGATTCCTTGACATGAATTACCTAACAGTTTGCCAGCAATAGGCAGAGGGCTATTGCTTTTAATCTGACAGTAGCAGGCCTTAAAAAATCTTCTTTCTATATCCATCTGGGTATATAACACAAAGAAAAAGAAAAAAAAACAAAACAAAACAAACCCAACAAAAACTGAAAGCGCCAAACCTAACCCAACAAAACAAAACAAAACAAAAAACACCACAAAATAACTTGGTTTACTGTCCGAGCTCAAACATCCTAATGGCAAATGAAATGTCTCTTATGCATAGCCAGGGGAAATACACCGAAAATACAGATTTACAGAACCAAGCCTTATTTTTGAAAGAAGTATGACTTCTGTTTGTACAATCCTTTCTTAGAAAGTAGGAGAAAATAAAAATGCTGTCCAATAAAATGAAAAGGTCATATAATATTTTTTTTCCTATCACTAGCAGTAACTTCTTTCTTAAGGTAGCCAATCTAACCATATTAAGGATAGTAAAGAGACAGCAAAATAAATTCATTTTCATAGGGGAACAAATTTCAACATATGTACCGTTTTGGCAACACCGACAGCATTTTTTACTCAATCAAAAAAAAGTGTGACCTTGTAACAATTATTTCCTTAACTGTCAGAGCTTGAAATTGTGCACAAAGTATTTCTTTAGTAATTGTGTTTGATCACAGCTAAAATACCAGCCTAGAGTTATTTTATTAGTGCAGAATGCAGCAGAAGAATTGAAGGACAGAAAATGAAGAGCTAGACGTTCGGTAAGTATTCCAGCTGTTATAATTCATTCCAGTATAGAATGCAGCTATAGTTTGGAAAATTATGTATTGTTCTCAATTATTTGAAATATGGTTATTTAGTGGTGAGCACATAAAAGAGCCCCCAGACTATGAGCCAACTGGTAGCTCTGACAAATGTTTTAGAGGTCATAGAATTTAATCGGTGAAAGAATTACAAACAGCTGTTTTAGGAATGACTACAGTTTAGAAGATGCAATGGTCATATTCTTATCGGTTATAAAACGTTTTAAAGAATACGTAGTAAACACTAAATCCCCAAAAGTTCCTTGACTGTCTTACTAGTGATAACCTGGATATGTGCCACTTCAGAAAGAATGCACATGTCACAACAGAACTGCCTGGTGATGAAAATGTAAATTGTCTCAGGAATGGATACCTAACTAATACTGACATTAGATGTCAGCAAGAATAAAAGCAAATGAGTCTGCACTAAGAGCTGTGCATCTGAGATTAGATTCTACTTGCGGCTAACAGATTATTTAGATCTAGTATGGGTCGGTTTACATAGCACTACATTACTGTAGTTGTTGTGCAGATACATACAAAACGAGAAACTAATCCGCTACAATATGTTGCTTATGTTTCCTCAGTGGGGTGTGTTTCAGTCTGTGAGCAAGACCTTGACCATAAAGAAGCAAGAGCTTCTGCAAGGGCAGAGCGGGTAAAATTTCAAGGGCTATTACAGCAGTGTATGAGAACAGAAACAGAAGCATAACACATTAGGTAGAATCACACTGAGCAACATTCTTACCTAAACTGAGAAACTTTTGGGAGAAGTAATCTTTTCCTAATCTTTTAATCTGTCCAGCATGCAATGAGTGCATACCAAACTTCACGATGTGTTCTGCTTGACTTCTGACTATTCAGCTGCTGCCTTGGCAGTGAATCACATCAGTTCATAAAGATTTCCTCCTTTATTTTTTGAAAGTGAGGTGTGAAAACGTGAAGGACTACCACTGAATTAAATTTCAAAGCTTACATTTTATTTTAAAATAATCACAAGGAAAATAAATTAAGACCTCTGAAGCATATAAGTCCAAATGCTTGACCAGAGGTCAAATACAGACCCTGTTTTAATTTCAGTGGCAGATCTGGGGGTGTCTGCCTGCTTTGTGAAGAGAACCCCTGGTAGCTTGCTCCTACCAGGTAGGTTTGTACTTGGTATGATGCTCAGGACTTGCTGAGCTGGATGGTGGGGACGAAGGCTGGGGCTTGCCAGCTGGGTGATGGTTCTCTGGTACTACTGTAATACAAGTACTGAACTGTATTATTTTATTCTTATCTTCTATACTCTAATTGTTTCTGCAAGCAGATTAACGATTGGGTTCAGTTGAAATGTCTCAGTTTCTTATTAATCTTAGCTTAATTTCAGTCAATTCCCCAGGGGGAAAAAAAAAATGTCATCCACAAAATAATTCTTACCTTTTTTTTTAAATGTGTTGGAGTGTATGAAATACAAATGTTCTTAAATGTTGTAAATTTTGCTTCCTAGCTGATAGCATTGTGTCTCTTTTAGCTATTAATTTGGTATATGAAAGCATCACATCATCATTCTCCACGGGTATTTTATTTATCAGAGTGAACCTGTACTGCTCATAGTGGTTGGTACTATAATCTGCTTGGCCTCTTGAGAGACTCATTGATTCATTTTCTTTTCCCAGTCTGTTCTCAGATTGTCAGTATTGTTTCTTAATCTAGTTCATATGGACAGTGAAAGTCTCTGTGGTTTAGCTGACTAACGCAAAGATATGTGCAGCCAGCCACATAGGAATCCAAGGAGAATTATCTGCTCAGAGCTATAAATCCTCAAATGTAGCCTGGTATAATGGAGACACTGAAACAACCTTCATCTGTTTTACTGCTTTATAGCCATTGACACTGGAGTTGCTTTTGTCTTCCCATATCTAAACCAGTGCCCCCATATCTAAGAAATGATTTTAAAATGTTTGTACCACAAGCCAGCAATTCAAATCACCCATTACATTTGATGAGAACAATTGAAACTCTCTACAGTAGGATGTACACTATAAGTAGGAATTCTGGCTGTAGCTGTGTCCACATTAACAAGTTGCACAATAAAATAAGTGAGGATCTTTAGAGCAAAAGGTTATAAGGATCTGACACCTATAATGCGTACATTTTGGAGAGGCTTTATTTAGGATTATGTGTTATAGCCCCAGTGAAGGTTCTTGAAACAAATCTTTCAGATTATTCTAATCTAAAAGAAATGCAAATTGTTTTACTCCACTTTAAATTGTTGCTTGAAATTTAAATTTATCTGAAAAAAACCCAAAATTTCGGGTTAGATTCCTTCTAAAAACAGGCAAAGGAATGCTGTCACTTACGTCATGTAGTAGAGATGATCTCAAAGAATTTAAAGACAAGTTTGGAACTAATAATATAAGGTATCAACATTAAAAAACAAATTAAATACCTTCCACTCAAAAACTTCTCACTGACACTCCTTATTATCTGTTTATACCAGGCGTAGAGATGTCTGAAAATATCTAAATTGAAGTTGAGAGGATGCATAAGAAAATAAGTTAAATTAATTCACATCCTGTTTAATGTTCACTTAAATCTTCATTTATGTATGTATGTACAACAAATTCTTGGCTTTGGCTGGCTATTTGACTGCTGCATGCATTAGAATAAATGTGTGAAACACTATAGCTGAGCTTAACCTGGTGTTTATTAAAGTGTCCTGTGTTGGGGTTTTCAGTTTTTGGGTTTTTTTTCTGAGTTTGACTTCTCGTATGAATGCTGAACTCATACTAGAAGGGAAAGATGGGACGTAATCTGAAGAAATTAATCTATGGAAGTGGAAATTCATCTGTGTTATGACAGCCTTTATGCACCAATATGTTTTAGTGTGTCATGGTGGAAGAATCTGAAGTAGAAAGATGTGTTTGGAAAACATGTGATTTTGGAAAGAGAGCATTTTTGCAGCTTGCATCCCTATCAAGATGTCTTTCAAGTTAATAATGTCAAGGGAATTACTTGGATAGTAGGAAAAATATTTGACCCTGGATCATCAAAGAGAATGTATGTTTCTCAGAAACAGAAGAAAAATAGGCTAAATTTCATTCCTATGAGGTTAAGACATAGCTAACATGATATGTACACTTCCATCAAGTTTTCTTTGTCCTTTTTAGAAGAACAATCCCAAATAACCAAACTGGATTATTTCATAATTTTGTAATTGTAAATTTAACCAAGTATGTCTACTGTACCAGACTTCTCAATTATATAATAATCAATACTTATGACAAAATATTTCAACTAATAAATCCAAGAAAATACAATATTAAATATCTTGCCATGAACTATAGGGCACATGAGAACATATTAAATTCACATTTGTATTCTGATTTGAAAAAATAGTTGGAAAATATTACACACATGCGATTATTTTCTTAGTGAACACCCTTCTCATTTTATTTATTCAGTTGCAGTTTTAGATTGATAAAATAAGAAAAAATGTTATTGTAGCTAACAATCCTAAACTAAGTCAACACAGGAAACTATATGTGCTGTGTGATTACTAAATTACAGAGTCCCCTTCTTCAGAATAAGGAGATTCATTTGAGAAGTCTGAAACATTTCCCTGACTTGATTCCGGAGACCCACATAAAACAAGGATAAGTAGAATGATTTTCTCACCCCAAACACAATCAAGAGCATTGTGACAGTGTTCACCCAGAGACCAGCTCCTGTGAACACAGCAGTGTGGCTACTCAGAAGTGAAGATCTAACCATAACAAATTTATAGCAGATGTAAGCAGGAGATCTCAACCTGTTTCTCAGACACTAACATGTACAAGTTCAGTGCTCTTCTTAGGGCTTAGTAAAATCTAGAAAAGCTTTAAGTAGTAGAAACTGTTGACCATGGAATTCGTAAGACCCTGATTACCCCTGGTAGTACCTAATTACTAATTTACTTCAGCTATCTCATTATGTGCCTACAGACAATCAATTAAAGGACAAGAAAAATATAAGATTTACATAGCCAGTCTTGCTTCAGAAATATGATTGATATTTAAATACAGTAAATAATATAAGTGAGACTAAAATAACTAATTTGATGATAGGCATACAAGAAAGGTTAAAATCTCATGACCAAATATCACATTACAATGGAGACACAGAGTTAACCTTAGTTTTATATTTCCTTACTCTTTAGCCTGGAAATTTTAACATATTTCCATTGTACTGTGACTCAGGAGAAACAAAAGTCATGAATTTGTTTTCTTTTACAATATAACAGTTAACTAGGAAACAGCTATTTGTTTGTTACATCTTCTACACACTAACTGACCTCGTTCTGGTCTAAACTGATGATAAAGTGCTACAACGGCTATCCCTCCTAAAAAAACAAACAAACAAACACAAAAAAAAAAACCCAAAACCAAACCAACCAACCAAACAAAAAAAAACCCCACAACCATTTGTACATCAGCTGCACTAGATGTATGATTATTAAGAAAGATGCTCTTTGTGAAAGATCATCACCATTAACAGCAGGGATGCAGAGAGATAATTCAAAGATATTAAACCTACACTGAGCCCATCAATGTCCCTGAAATTTGATAAATTGCTATATCAGGATAAATCCTTTAGTATTTGCTGTAACTATTCTTTAACATTGTGGATATATTACATATGAAACTAACGATAGGAAGTAATGCAGTTTATCAGATTTTGTAGATTTCTGTTCTCAGATGTTGAAAAAAAAAAAAGAAAGCATCTCTCAATCAGGTCAATGTTTGATAACACTAGCAATTATCCTACATTATTCCCTAGAAGCAGGCCAGCTAAAACCCATCTGTCCATCTTTGGATTGACATTGTGCTCATCCAGTTTAATTATAATTGCAACTTAAGAACAGATTACTCAAATCACAAGCCACATGTCAGACTAGAAGTATGCACCTTTTGCATGGCTTGTTGAAAGCTCTGGATTTTTCTCCCCTTCAGCTAGCTGGGACACTATAATATGTATAATTGCCAAAAATGAAAGAAAAGAAGCTTCTGTGATGCTATTATCAGCTTTTCTCACAGCACTGCAGGATCACATATGCCATTGTTTTTTGTACAATATGTTACACTATACAATTATATCCTATCATGTAATAATATAATTCTGTAAAAATAAAGTTATCAGTGTCAGTGTGAAAGTTGAGGAATCAGTAGTTCATGTTAGGAATTGCCAGTGTAAAACTGTAAGTTTACTGCATATATTTTTCTCCTTAGCTATTTCTTACCTTATGCATTAGTTGTGCTATAAAATAATATGAAATTATTTATGAGATTCTACAGGAAATATATCTTGCTGTATTTCATGCACTCGGAAAGTTATGACCTTGTT
>NW_010122140.1:0-36931 GCF_000699245.1 Pterocles gutturalis | reverse complement strand
CTGCTCCGGTGCACGAACCGCCGGGTCTTCACCGCTTCGTGTCGGTCGGAACTTGCCGGTTTCTCTGGTGGCTCTGGCGCTCCGCTGGCAGCTCTCGCTGAGGGTTTGTCCCAGCCACGAGCCCGGTGACTGCTCCGAGCCCCGAGGGCAGGCGGGAGGGACAGTGTGTGGCGCTGATTCCTGATCAGAGATTTGAGAATGTCTTTTTTTTTTTTTTCATTACTTTTTTAACTGTTGTCTTAAGAGGGCTGAAAACACTCTGTTTGGTTTTGTCCTCAGGTGTGTTTATATGCCTGTTTATACTGAAGATCCTTAATAATATCTTACTCTGAAATGAGCATTGTGCGTGCATGGTGTATGTTCCAACCATAATTTCACAGCACATCTCCACATGTTAGCTTTGTGGGTGAGCCATTGGAAAAGGTAAACACTTTCTTAGCCCAGACTGAAAAAAAGAAGAAATAAGGAAAGAGAACATGGTTTGATCTAAACTAATTTGGACCATATACAAAAAACTGTTCTAGACAGCCTCTCATTTGATTGTTTTCAGTGTACCTGTGTAATTACATTAAGCAGAGTGCTGGCAAAAGGTCCTGAATGCACTACTCTCATCTGGCAGTCTTTCTTCTTCAATGTGTAGTGTGTTAGAAATATTATTTAATTACTTTTTGTTTCTCTTTCAAAATTAAGACAATCTCGTGCTCCAGAAGGATAATAATCTGCTAAAAGATACTGCTTCTCACCTGCCCGGACAATGTCTACTTGATCCTTATCCTCACTGTTGGAACTACTGAATTTTCTGTTGTGTGTGGGATGCTCTTACACTGTGTCTCCTAAGTTTTTCTGAAGCAGAGGGCACTCACATTTGCTGACAGCTGTCATGACCTAGGTTTAGTCCCAAAACTGAAATGTTCCTTGAACCAGGCAAGCTCCATACCCCTTTAGATATGCATATAATGTTAAAAAACCAAAACCCCTCACTAGATCCTGCAAAGGCTAGACCTTGAATTCTTTTTTCTCTCGAGGGAGAAGTCACTGAACCGGAATCTAAACTTCAATTTACATAGAATGCATTTCTAGCATTTATGTGCTAGACTACGAACTCATTGCTAACGTGAGTTGAAGCAATACTGTCTGTGAGTGTACAGGCCACTGCAATTCTGCTCCTGACTTCTTGTCAATAGCACTCCCTTGCTCTCCGGGAAAAGCAGATGATGTTTAGAAATCATCCTCATAGTCCAGTGGTTAACAGTGGAATTTGCAAGATAAATTGCCGCTGTATTTGCAGCTGTTTGGAGAAGTTGTGAGCAGCAACCAAGTCAGATACCGCAACTGTTTGGAGAAGATGTAGGGGGAAAAAAAAAAAAAAAGACCGCAGGAGGAACCTCGTCTTGTCCCACGCTACTGTTCAGGAGGTTTGGAGAAGGGACGTAACTTTCTGCCTTTCTAAGCTCGGTTGGCTGTGTGGGGAGCTTCTCAGTTCCAAAATACCTGCTAACTGTAATACTTGCACCCAGTTTCTGCTGCTCTGTGGGCAATTATGTACTTCAGCATCTTAATCTGGAGAACAAACATCTGTGCAAAACATAGTGCTGTGCACCTTCAGTCATGTCTGGTTGCGAATCTCGCCTTTAAAGACAATCAATGTGAATTTGCAGCGTCTTACTGAGAAACCAAGGCTCTTCCTGGTAGTCTGTCTAGGTGGTATACACCTTTTGCCTAGGTTCCTTTTGTGGGTCCTTATTACAAGACACTTCTGGGTTCTTGTTCTCTGCTTCTGCTCTCTGTTACCAGCCTCTTGATACTGGTTTGATTTGTGGCTGATTGGTGCTTGTTAATTATTTTAGGCCTTGAAAGTGTAGAATCCCGTGGTGCCACTTGTTACTAACTTCCATACCAATGTGGTAAGTTTAAAGAGAATCTTTTTCTTGCCAATTCAAGCTAGTATTCAGGTAAGGAAAAGGTGTTTCTGTCTTTGAGTATCATCTGTAATTAAGATTCTGCAGGCCAAATCATGCCTGCTGTGCCAGTTCTGTGATTCCTTTGCAATTGTTTTCTGCCCTTACACACTTGTCCAATCTTATTTGCTTTAAGTGGATGACAAAAATCAGAATTTGCTGCTACAAATAGAAGCCAGTTAGCATTTCTAACAGTGATGCATGAACATCACTTAACATTAGAAATTAATTGTGCTTGTACACTGTGAAACAGTGGTTCTTAAATGGCAGTTTCTTACTCCATTCTTATGATCCGTTCTTGCTGCTGTCATCCTTCAGGGATGAGTAGGAATTTTATCTTGTATTCTAATACTGTAAGCACTGCTGAGCTTGTTAGGATTTGAGAAGAGAATAGCCAGTTACTTGTGGTTTACCCAGTAAGTGAGGTTTTTCTTGAATGGTGTGGATAATCAGAATAAAAACGCATATAATTTAAGATGTTGTAGCCTACATTTATTGTTTTATCTTCATTTTCACTGACATACTGAGATCTCCTGTCTTTTGTAGTATCAAGGGTAGAGAACGTGTATTTGCTTTTTGTCAGAGCTTGGCTTCACTGTTGCAAGGATTTCCACTAGTGTATTGAACCACTGCTGTGAAGGTTGTTAAAAACAGTATATTAAAATGCTGTATGTGTATTTTCCTTTCCAAGATCTAGATGGTCTTTTGGGAAACCTGTCTTAAGATGTGGAACAGAAATGAAGTGCCTTTTTCAACAAATCTAGCTGCAGGCATAATTCCCATGACCTGCATGACCAAGCCCAGTTTGGTCGGAAGTTGTCTAATAAAATAACAGCTTAATTCCATCTAATCAGTTGTTTCTCCCTATGTAAGTGACTCTGTCTGGTTTTGTCCTTCTTGCCTGGAGCGCAGTTCCTGGTAACTTCTTTACCAAATGCATATGTGCAGAATTGGCATGAAAAGAAGGCTGGATGGATAACTAATAGTGAAACTTCATTGCTGAAGCAAGTAGGGAGGAACATGAGGAACATGTGCAGATTTGTCTGATCTCTAGGTAATAGTTATAAAACGTAATTTAGGAACACAAGTTTGTATCAACACCTGTGGAAGTACTAGAGAACTCCTTGGCAGAGTCTTGGTGGCAATGTCCCAAGACAGAAGCTGGTGAGTGCTGTCTAGAGAAAATGCTTTGGGATCCAGAAGCATCTGTCAGTCAGACAACTGATGAATTGACCTCTGCATCAGAGCTGCTTGCTGGAAGAGAGAAAGAATTTACTTTTGAATTCGGATCCTTAAAAGCCTTTGGGTTTTACAGAGTGGTTGTGAGTAGAGCTGGGCTTCAAAACCTGTCTGGGAAGCTGCAAGATAAGAAAGCCTTTGCCAGGTTTCTGGTAGCATGGGGGGTGCTACAGTAAAAGCATCTTCAGCATTCAGTCTTACTCATACTCAGTGGTGTTTGTACGAATGACTCATACATGTTCTATCTGTGGAGCAAAAGTGGCCTAGTGACTGGCACATTCAGTTGGCATTCACTAGGTCTGGCTTCGGTTTCTTGTTTTGTCAGACTCCTAATGATTTTGGAAAAGGTCTTAAAGGTTTTTCTGCCCTTCATCTTTGTTCCCTGCATGGAAGTAGTAGTTACACTGCATTACAGAGTGCCAAGGTGGTAAATGCAAAGAACTGCGCAGAAATTGGATTTCACGGAGATCTCAGTGGTGAGAGAGAACGTTCCCAAGTCAGGCTGAGAACTTAATGTAATTGAATGGCGATGAGCCTTAATTTCATTTTCTTCTTGTTCATGGAAATGCAGTAGTACGGAGTAGGGATAATTTCATGCTGATTCATAAAGAAGTATGCTATGTATTAGATGCTTAACATTTTGAAGATTGCTTCCAGCTGTAAGTGGTTTATAAAAAAGATTTTATTCTAATTTAAAACTTTAAATTCTTGAGATTTCTCCAAATGCATTCAAGAAAGATACCCTCCTTGCTGTAAAGCAAAAAAAAAAAAACCAAACCAAAACAATCAAAAACCATATGCATATACAGCATATTTTTTTGAAAATTCTTATACAGAATTTTCCCTTCTCTATGTATTTCTTCATGTGTTAAAATTACAAAATATGAATTTGGATTCCATGCTTCGATTCAGATGGAAATATTAAACAAATAATGACTTGCAAGGATCACAACTGTCATGGTGAGAGCCCAGAGATACTGTGGCTTGTGCTATCCCTAACTGTGCACAGCCTTAAAATGTGACCAGAATTAAGACCTGCTGCTTCTTTGTACACATGTGTTTTTCAAAAAGAAAACAGGAATATTTATGAAGTACTCATATCTTATTGTTTATTCTCAGTCCTTAAAAGTGGTAAGAGGGTTAAGAAGAGCACTGCATTACTGTGAGATAAATGGAAGAAATACTCTGGGTTAGTCGTAACCATAGGGGTATCAGCGCTGCTGTTTGTCTCAAAATTTGATTAAATAACTGGAGATGCTTGCAGTCCTGTTGTGAAAGGATACCTTGAGAATAAAATTCTGAGCATGCAATTTTAATTACTTCTCTGAATATGACTTATCAGATGACTTATGATATTTTAAAAACAAACTAGGGACTTCAGATTCCTGCGCTACCACAAATAAATTAGCACCATTTAACTTCCAATTACACGGCTTACGGCCAGGTAATTCTTAATTGATGATATACTTTCAGTGTGTTTGCACATGCCTGTCCAATAATTAAAACTGATTAACTTGTTTGGAGCGTGGGATTCATGAAAGGAAAAAAATCAAATGTTGCTCAATGTCTTTTTGTTTGAAAGAGGAGCCTCAGCTGCCCTGCATAATGCCTCAGCCATCCACCCTAGACACTGTGATATTCACAGTGTACGTAAATGGACATATGCGTTTGCTTTTACGAAAGGCTGGCCAGGTCGCTTGACATTTGTTTTCTTCTAAATTATTTTCATTTTCCAGTCAGTTTTGAATTTCTGCTTTCTAGGTGAAGGATCTGCAGCTGAAGTTGCCTTTGAAGAAACAGTTGCCACTAGCTGTGCTCAGAATACCTCTGTCTTTCCTCGTAGTGGTTTTTTCACTTCATAATTCACGGGGAACTTTTAAAATGCTGGCTTAAGAGTACTTAAGTGGCTCTTAGTTTACAGACACTGTCTGCTGTTTGAGTGCGCTGACCTGAATCTTGAGAGAGAGCAAGGATACTATAGTGGCCTGTGAACTGCCTTCCCCGGCAAGTGTTCTGCAGCTTCCAAGTGTTAAAATGCCTCTCCCAAGTCCAAGAGGGATTGGCTACAAGAACATAGAAATCCCATAGAGATCTAAAGATCCTTAAAGAACATAATTTAATAGAACACATTTATTCATTTGACAGTTTATCTTCTGCTTAGTTTTGCCAAGAGAAATTCTTAAAGGAACATAATTTTGCGGCACAGTTTTCAATGTTATGTAAATTGTGCTCTGGACGTTCAAAACGGGATGGTTGTCTCCAGACCAGATCAGGAAGTGTCACCTTACTTTCAGATTCCTCTGAAAGACTTTCTGCCACTAAGTGATGAATTAAGCAGAAATATGGTCTCTTTATTGGTCTCTTTTGCCCTTTTATCCTGCTTGGGTTTTTTACACCCATTTGTCATTTTTCACGTACCCATTCTTTAAGCTCTTTGGGCAGAGATGGATTCGTGATTACTTTGCTCGGGTCTTACGTTACTTGTAGTGGAATGCCTCAGAGATCTCATTTTTTAATTATTTAGGTTAAGCATACAGTTTTAAGAAAACTCTCAGTTTAATTCCTCTGACATTCTGTACCGCTGTGTTCTGCTTTAGCCAGTGGGTTTGCTGCATTAAACACACCGTGGATGTGTTAGTGTCCTACAGCACTGTTCTGGGGCACAGCTGTATTGAGTGATTTGATTTCAGCCTGGAGGCTGGTCTCCTGGGGGTAAATGCCAATACAGTCCCTCCTCTTCTGAAGCAGAGACAGGGTTTGGATGAGCTCTGAAGATGCCATAAGAAATTCATCAAGTGTTAAAAAGGAAAAGCAGCAGTTTTCACCGCTACGTGTAAAGGAGCTATTACCCTTCCATCTAAAGAAAACTCAAAATGGTGTTTTCACAGGGTTTGTCTCAAGTTAGTTGTGACTTGTAGTGCTAGGCTGTGTTCCTTGCTGGCCTTGTTTGGGCTGGGTGTATTAAACAATAGCCAGCCTGCAAACAAGAGGACAAAAGCATTTACCAGAACATGCTGGGAGCAGGCAGAAGAAAGCAGACTTCTCAGGAAAGGGGGAAGGAGCGGATAGAAGCAGATTTCCAGTATTAGGGATAGTGCAATATAAAAGAAAGAAATAATACAATGGGGAAAACAGATGTGAAAGAGGAGAAGAGAAATGAAGTTTGTCTTGAAGTTATTTTTTTCAGTGACTGTGCAGGAGTGTGAACGCAAGTCAGTTTAAGGCAGCCTCCAGAGCTGGAGGAGTAAAGCAGAGCTAGCTGATTTGTGGCTGTCTAGGTTTTGCTGACACTTGAGGTACAGCTGTGTTGGGAACTAAACTGCTTGGTGCATGTTAAGAGTGGGACTGCTCTGACATCTGTTAAGCCAGTCCAATGTGAGTGACAAAAAAATTTAGATTTTTTTTTTCTAATGTACTCCAGGAGCCTGAAGCACGGAAAGTGTTAGTAAAGAAAGAAAATGATCTGTCTGTACAGTGGAGTGGCTACTAGTAATCTTCTACCCTGTGTTTAAAACTCTGTGATTTTAACTTTTTAGTCCTGTAACTGTAAAACCTGTGTCTCATTCTGTCCAGTTTGGAGCATTTAATCTGTATACTGCTACATACAAGCATTTAAGTTACATCACTGTAACTACTGCATTTCACAGTAAAACCACTTGAAATGATGTAAGCGTGTATTTATTATATAAACTGCTTTCATTTCAGTCTAGTTTATTAGGATATTTTGGGATTTCCACTGTGCAGAAGCAGGTAGGTACTGGTTTCTGTTACACTTGGGAAGGTTCACAAGGGACTTTTAGTCAGACTTCATTGCATCAGCATTACAGTCAGTGTCTAGTGCATCTTTAAAATAAATTCGCTCAAGGTGGATGAAAGCAATTTCTGTTTATTTTGCAGTTGGTGAGAAGAGTTTGTAGTTGCCAGCCCACAGAAACTTTGTGTAGAAATATCCTCTTGACATGTAAAATGCAACCTTTGTGTGTTCTGCTGGAGAATTTTACAGAGGGTACAAATACCTTAGTGCCTGGCTCTTTCACTGAGAAAAGTAATGAGCATTCCAGCCCTTGCAAACCTCTGCCTTCCCTGTGACTGTGTCTTTTTAAGACTGTGCTTCTAGACAGCAAAGAAACAACAGCAATGCGTGGCCGTTTGCTGAAGAACACAATCAGGACTGTAAGGCTTGTGTATTCCTTGTGTAGGAAACATCAGCTCTGAAGAGAGGTCATTGTGCAGATAAGCTTGGTAAGCACAATGCAATAAACAGATTAATAACTAATGCCAGGTGGAGCAGGGAAGTGATCCGAGTTGCATTAAAGCTTGCAGAGAGTTGGGAACGTGAATTGGAGGAGTGTCTCCTTTGGAGGGCCTTTTTGTACAAATCATGGTATTGTATCAAAAGAGATGGGTGAAAGATTGTGTTCTTTAAAAAGAAACAAGGTGACAAGTGGATCATGCTGAATGCAAAGCCTTTTCCTGTTCCTTTGGGAAGGTGAGGGAGAACTGTGGGAATGAAGAGAGTGGCAAAGGGGAAAGTGAAGGCAGCAGAAAACCAGTGGGTGAGAGGAGAGTATCTGTCATGCATGGTTCAGTGTAATTTCTTCCAAGTGGTGATTAATAACCTACCTTATTAATAAAGAAGCCCAAATTGTGAAACCAGGTGTCTTTTCCAGAGAAGGGGGTAGATTTCTCTTGTCAGCCCTGTGTACATCCACAGTACAGGCAGTGCTTGTTACCAGCCTTACGATGGTTTCTGCAAGAGTTGGTGACACCTCTGTCCTCTCTAAGCGTTGTGCTGGCAACACAGTGTCAGCAAGGTTAAAATAAGTCAGGAATCAGTAAGACCTCTGCTGGAGGTACGTTGACAGTATGTGTCACTGTCATTTGGAGGAAGGATGGTACTCCACTGATGTGACTTTCCGACAACAGAATAGAGCATCTCAGTCTGTAAAAAGTTTTTGGAGATGGCTGCCAATTATTTTAAGGATAAATTTTGATTGCTTGGTTTGTGCTTGTATTATGTGCAAATTTGGTTTGGATTCTGTGCTTCCCCTAAGGAAACGTGTACAGAGATCAACGCACAAATTAACTAGCAGCCTTCCTGGTGCCTCTGTGATCATTCCCTGGGCTGAATGAATATGGTAACGTGTCTTTGAGATAGCTTCAGCTGTATCTTCATAGGTTTCCTTATAAGAAATAAGTAGTGTTTTGTTAATGATGTGAATTTTTTTTATGTTTCCAGCTCTAAATCTGAGTGTGGATGTTTAAGGATAAGTAAAAACCTAAATTCTTGCAAGTATGTCTCAAATACTTACTTGTGGAGCTGCAAATTCATATACTACAAAGGAATGTGTGTGTCAAGAGTTTTCCAGTGGGATCAATACTTGCGATGAACTGAAGAAATCATCCTAAACTGCCTTGAACATTGGGAAGAAAACCAGATGGTTGTACAGAATTAGCTGCAGAAATGGGTTTAAGGGAAGGAAAACACAAAAAGGTAACAAAATAGGTATTGCCTGCATGGAATTAATCCAGAATGAAAGTGCGTAAATAGAGTCTGCAGTTAAGGATAAGACAACAGGGTGCTCTTCTGGCCTGGTGAAGCTGAGAGACAGTGTGCACTGCTTTCTGGAAATCTGTGTACTTCCCATCTGGTGACTGCCCAGACAAAACAGGAGAACCATCTGCCTTCCAGCTGGTCCGTCAGAAGGTACCTACTGAGAGGCTCGTGTGTTTGGTTGTGGAGCTTGTCAGTCCTTGCAGCTGAAAGACGGAACCTGAGGATCAACAGGGAAAGACAGAAAGAAGGGGGAGGGAAGGGAAAAGAGGAATGCATACAGAGAGGGCTTTTCTGTTCATCCCTAGAAACTTTGTGTCATCTACCTGTTTGAGGGCACATTCTTCTTCTGATGTCCTTTAAACAAGGAGTAATGGTGTAAAACCAATACCTGATTTTAAAGCATCTAACATATGATCTTGTATCCGTTTGCCTTAACCTGTGTTAATTAATGAGTGGAAATCAGCTTAAAAGACAGTGGGCAGAAATCTCAAATGCTGACTTCCCCTGTCTTTCCTGAAAGCATGTGCAAAAATTATTAAAAGAAGAAGGATCTTAACAGTGTTCCTGGAAAGGATTGCTGTCTGCTAGACGAACAGGAGCTGCCTGTAGTGGAGCAGGAGAAAAACGGCGTCTTGCAGATTTGACACAGGTTGCTATAAAACCAGGGATATTTGCTAGGAAGTTCAAATTTGTTTTGTTTTATGCACTGCTTATTGGCTTCTTTTTACCTGCTTGAAACTTATATGAAAATACTTCGATTCATTACAATGCTTAACATTCAGGGGACCTTCTAATGTTCGTTTCAAAGGCTTAGTCTGGGATTTTTTTGTTTGTTTGCTTTGCATAATGCGTCATGAAATCATAAGAACCATAAGGATTGCTGTAAAAGTCAGCACTTTCCGCTCTCTTTTCTGGTTCTGCAAGGGAAGGGAAGAGCGAGGGGGGTAGTGTCCAGCTGGGCCCAAGATAGCGGGGAGAGACGATGGGGTAGAAGCCCTAAACCTCGCGAGGTAAAGGGACGGAGCCGGTTCAGTCCCTAATGAGGTTTACTAAGAACAGCAACTGTGTGGGTCTTTTGACAGTCTTGGCAAGGGCCAAGGGTATTAACCCAGTGCAAGGATTGAAATAGGAATAAAGTTTTATTTTTAGCACCGGTCTCTTCAGGGCATATTGGAAACCTGATCAGCGAAGGGAAGTACTGTTGTGCTCGGCACAAGGGAGGTGCCACTGTACCTGCACAGTTAGCGTGATAGCGAGCTAGAAGGTGAAATTGGGAGAGTCTGCTTTATCTGGCACGTTGCCTCCTGTAGCAGCCGGTTCCTGGTGCTTCCGTTGGTTTGGTTTATCCATGATACGCTTGGCCAGACACAGAGTGCTAAACGGTGATGAGGGTGCAGAAGGAAAACTGTTTCCCAAATTACCTAACCATTTTGTGTTCCAAATAGCCCTATTTTATTATGCATGAATGCAGATATTATTACTGGCCACAAGTGTGGCTTGTACTTTTATTAATTTTAGCTAAAGTATTTAAAGGTAGACTACTGTAAAATAAGCACACACATTACGCTGATCGCAAATTATAGTTGTGAAAGACTTTACTGACTACTGTGAGAAGGGAAGCTTGGAATAGAAATGAGTTTTAATTTGCGTCTAAAAGAATTTTTGTTCTCCAGGAGTTTTGCTGAATATGTCCACGAAGGCACCCCCCAGTAATGCAGCACGTGACACAGGTTCTAGTGAAATGGTTGTTAACTGGTTTCCTGTTCTGGGATACTCTGATTAATTACAGAAGTGTTGGGCTTATTTTGCACAGATTGTTAGATTTTGTGGAAAATTCTTTTCGGTGACACTTTGCTCCATAACAGACTGCTACATTCATTATGGAAAACTAGGCTAAAAACTACAGGCATCTATGCCTAAGAGTATTTAAGTGTGTTAAAAATTAATATTTCTTTTATCACATTAAAGCAAAATGAAATCTCTATTTTTTTAAAGGTTGCAGAGTACAACAGCATGCAATTAATTTTCTCTTACTTTAGTGGAATGTGGATTTTGAAAATCACAGGTTCTTATTGTAAATTTACCATAAAATTGACAAGAGCTGTGGAACCTGTCTGTTGACCTGAGACCTGGTGAAGTTGAGCTCGCACATATTGGGGATGCATATAATGTGGTGGCTGTTCCCCTTTTAATAAACTTCTGTTCAAACCCCCAGTTCACTTTTAATTCTAACTTCTGTTAGTTAAATGGATTGCTTCTGTCTAAGGTGCACTGTTAGTGCCTTTATTCTGCTGCTTTCAAATTTGTATGCACATTGTTTCTATGCAAATCATGAAGCATTGAAGCAGTGAACGTAATTTCAACTGACATACAAAAAAACCCTGACATAAAAAAATCCTTTGGCTGAGTATTTCCAGGCATTTTTCACCTCTGTGTCCTTCGCAAGCTGTACTGTTTCCATAACCCACTTTCCTGCTCTACAGAACCTCAAGTAATTTTGCAACCTTAATTAATTAATAAGAACTGACTAATTGCTTGGCAGATATGACACATTTTTTAAAATGGGTGCCTTCTAATCATAAACATTATTCAAATGTTTGTTTATTTTAAATGAATAAATAAATACATAATCCCTTACATCTACTATGACTGGTTTGTTCAGCAAGATTTCTAAGAATAAAATACTCCTGCAAGTAAAATAAGATGAATATTGTACCCGTTTAAATTGCAGCTTCCTTCTTACTGTAACTTTGTTACAGAAATTTGGATGCTTGAAGTTTCTGAGAATAGAGGCAAAATTCCAGTGCTGGTTTTAGCTAACCGTGAGGTAGGTGCAGGGTGGATTTATTCTGTCGGGCTCATTCCCGGCTGGGCTGGGCTGAATTGGCTCAGTCTGCCTGCACACCTCCTGTCTCTCCTTCCTCGCTGGTAGAGACTGAAGAAAAGATGCAACTGGGTTTCTGTATTTGTCTTAACTTTAAATAGTATTTGAAGAAGCTTATGTTCTTTCAGCCTTTGTGATCTACAAAGGTGTCATTGGTTATAAATGCCCTGGCTGTAATTTTTTTTTTCTCAGAAGGACCTGCAGTAGGCTGGTTTTCCATAGGCAGTGCTCACATCTAACTGTGGTGAGAAGATATAATTTTGTTGTTTTCCACTTGGTGAATTTATGGGCTAGATTCCCATCCATATGACGTGCAGAAGTGTACAAAATCATCTTTTTGACTGGCTTTTGGTCTACATAGTGAAATTACAGTGAGCCCTTTTTTAGCTGTTCTCTTTGCCGATTGGTAATCTCACCGTGTCGCCGTGTATCTGGTCTCTGACTTGTTTGAAAAGAGCCTCAGAGATAGATGGGATGGAGCTGAGGAAGACTTTTGTTTCGTGCTGCAATGAAAAATTAATTCAAGACATGGCAACAGCTGCGGGTGACAATTTAGAGTTGCTGAATAAGTATTGTAATCGGCATTTATCACTGACATCACATGGGATTAGACACTTCGAGGTGATTGTTCTTGGGCGCAGCCTTAGGGAGGGTTATTACCATGACACAACTAGTTGTCATGGCAATGCGTGGAGAAGAGGGAGACTCTTCCTTCCTCCTTTGCATTCTGCACTACTCTATTAAAGGGAAGCCTGAGATCGTTGTCAAAGCTGTTGTCTTCCTTTTTTAAAATGTAACACCAAATTCTACTATCCGTCCCTCACGTTATGGTTGAAATTGTGGCATGTTACATGTTACTTTTTTGGATTACCTTTTTTCTTTAAAATAGGTGTCAACTTCTGCTTTCTCGTGTTTGGTTGATTGCATGGTGTGTTCTCTTGCTTCACCTGAAGTTGGGCTTTTCTGTATCAACGTGTATCTGTCAGCTGAAGTGAGACCAAGGTGTCGCTGCTGTACGGGTTCTCCTGTTCAAAGCTGTGCAGGAAAATGGGGTAATGCTGTCTTACAGGTTGCCCTGCCTGCTTTCCCTGTAATGCTTCACCTTCACACCCTAAAAGGTGATTAATTAAAGTGAAAGTTGATACCAAAATAAAGAAACTCTGTGCAAAGTGATACAGTAAATTAGTCTCCTTGACTTCTTAATGGATTTCATTATTTAACAAAATTAATATTGCCAGCATTTCATTTCTGTGTGATTAACTGGGAGTTGTAGCCCTGCAGTTCACTGTGCTCACCTTGGTGAAACTCAAATAAGGTGAATGGGTCTCTGCATAAATGCTCAAATTACTGTTTTGGGGTCGAATTTATAATTAAAACTTATTTTTGAAGATCCAATTTTAGAAGTACGTTGTAAGCATTCCTTAATGCTTTACTTTATGCAGCTAATCCCCTTTCTTTCAAGTAATGAAATAATGAAAAGTCTTCATAAACATTTTCCTGCTTGGGTCTTGTTGGAATATGATTCTACCAGTGCTAATGACTATTGTGTATGTGTGTATATATATATGTATATATGCCCACAAATATATATGTGCAGTAGCAAAGAGTTTTTATGAAATGTAAGTCAGACTCATAACTTTGCAAAGTATTGTTTTTCTTCTTTGAGAAATTATTAAATTTGTTTTATTTTTAAACTCTATAGTCCTTTGTTACACATTTTGAAACATAAGGTTTTGTAACTGTTGTTTTTAGAAAAAAAAGCTGTCCCAGGTATGGTCTCATTTGACAAGTTTTTTCTTCTTACAAGTTGAGCAGTCCCAAGTTAGTTATTTAATGAAAGGATCTGCAACCTCAAATAGACTTTTATGTATTTATTTTGGATATTTATCTCATGAGTTTTTGTTGTAGAGCTTTTTTTAATATGGGATGATTCTTTCTCACAGTCGCTGCAGCCCAAGCCATAGCAGAAGAAAGAAGAAGTCAAAGTGGCGTTAGCCCTATTGCAGTCCAGACCTCAATAAATATAAAGACAGCAACTAAACCAGGTATAATTATTGGTCATTGTTCTTAATGAAGTACTGGGTTCACAAGGGAATGTTAGTAGGGAATGAATAAAACATCTGGTAAGGAGAAGTTTGATGCTCTTTCTTGAGGAGAAGTCGGAGCATAAAGCACCTGGTAGATGGTTTGTAGATTCATCAAAGGTCTGGTTTTAGTGACAGACTTCTGCTCTTGACTAGCTCAGAGTTCAGTTGCCTGTCTCTTCAGCAGCACATAACAAAGATAAATGAGGTTTTTGTGTTCTGGTCAGGTTACCGGTTCACTTCTGGTTGAAATTGAAGTTTTTATATGTGCAAAGACTTAGGCAGTCTTGGTTCTGGTTTGCCTGCAAACTAGCTATCCTGCAACGCTTTGAATTCGTCATGATGGATGAACTGTCTGTTCTCAGATTGAGTTTTCCTAATTTCCTCTAATTCTTCATCATAGGAATTTATATGTACAAGAGTGAGGGTCAGAGCTGAATTTGGAGTAGGAGTATATTCTCACACGTCTGACTTCTGCTCAGGCTTTCTTTTGACTGAACACGTTGAGCCTTTAATCTTGTGACTGCTTTCTGCTGCACCTAGTAAAAATAGTGGATTGGTTGTTGTGAGAGAATGGAGAGGGAGAAGAGGAGGGTATTCAGCTGCTTATGAATTTTTCAGATGGCATTGTTAATCTGTACATGAAGTGTGCTTTGGTGGTATGTGTATCTCTTGGGATGTTCCATAATCCTTTCAACAGTAAGACTTAAAACTTTTTTATTTAAATTTGAATGTTCAAAATAACTGACAATTATGTGTCTTCAATTTTTCTTTTGACAGTGATAGATGGTTCCACTCTAAGAACAGAAGAAAGACAAAGACTGGCCAGGGAACGTAGAGAAGAACGGGAAAAACAACATGGTATTTTCATCTTCCCTTTAAAATATAATTTCCTAAAAAATTTGTGATAAAAGAATAACTTACTCTCTTACTCCTTTTTCAGTCACTTTTTTCAGCTTGCTGGGGACAAGTGACAAGATCTGCTCTTGTAGGTCTTGCATCAGTGACCATCTGTGAACCTGAATGGAGAAGTATTAGATTTGAGAGGAAAACATTCCAGAGATTTTCAGCTTCTTGAAGCTGTATGTCACTTCTGGCCTTCCATTTCTTAGTGACCACCAAGTGAAGTTAGCCAATTTTTATTGAAAGACTTAACAGAAACACTTTTAGATTAGAACTGCTTCCTGTAGCCCTGAAGACAGAGGTTTGGGAAACAGTGATTTAGAGAAAAGCAAAAGAGATTGAGCTAGTTGAATGGCTTGATTGCCTTGAACACTGCTTCCCTTGTTTCCTGGCACACTGAAACAACTCCTGGATTGGAGTGTCAGCAGGATACGCTTTATCTTAGCAAAGAATCTGGGACCTAGAGAAGAGCATAAAACTCCTGCCCGGCTTTATGCTGTTTGTGACGTGAATCAGTGCATATGTGCGCAGCGAGGGATGAAAGGTTCACAGTATGCCCTGCCATCCTGGTTCTCAGTCTCGCAGCTTGTGAGGAGTATTGTCTCTGAGCTGTATGTTTCTTAATAGAAAAGCAAAACCACATAGGAATGGGAATGATTGTGTTATCCTTACATGGAGAGCGGATAGGAGTAGGATGCATATAAATTCAGAAGTATTTTGGGGGCCTTATATGTAGATACTGCCTGTGCATTATTGGTGTGGTTGTCTGGTCTCTCAGTTCATTTCATCTGTCTAGCCACAGAAAATACTTCGGTATTCAACCACTAGCTTTTTGTCACAGAAGTTGAAGCTTCCTGTTAAACTGTGCACAGCTGTTCCTAGGTGGAGGCTGTGGAGAATAGTGACATAACTATTTTGAACTCGTATGCAGGAACTGTGGGGTTTTCCCATCTTGCCACTCGGTGCTTTAAATCTTTTCATTATATCTTGTTCTAAGAAATGCAGATTGCAACGTAGAAAATTCTGGCCTTTGATACTCAGCTTACTAGTTACTCACTTATAAAGACTTCACTATTACGATGAAAAGTATATGCTTAACAGAGGATATATACATATCCTGACATTCCTGTCTAGACAGTGAAGTCTAATTGTAGGCAAAGTTTCAATTCCAGCTTAACCTGGGGACAGAATTACAGACATTTCTGTCATCGTGGGCAGCGTCATTCAGCATTGCAAGCTAATCTTGCTGTATGTTTTGGCTTTGCGTTGTGATAATTTTGCTTGGTAGCTCTTGCCTTTAAGTTGTGTTTTAATACCAATGAATAGTTAAGTTTAATTTTAATTTATTTTTTTTTTAAATTTTACAGCTGCCAAAGAGTCACAGATCCTTGAAAAGGAGAGAAAAGCAAAGCTCCAGTATGAAAAACAGTTAGAAGAAAGGCAGAGAAAGCTAAAGGAACAGAAGCAGAAAGAGGAACAACGGAGGGCAGCAGTAGAAGAAAAGAGAAAACAAAAAATAGAGGAGGAAAAGGTATTACGCATCAAAGTTCTATTGTTTTCAAGAAACTCCTACATTGTTTTCCTAAATTACTGTGCTCTGAAGTGGTGTGAAATAGAAAGTTATGGAAATGGTGAGTGTATTAGAACATAAAAATATTTTCCACATCTATACAATGGGCTATATAGACACATGTCCTCTTTCCCCATCCCAGGCCTAGCTTTTTTTATCCCCGAGGCACTCAGGACTTCAGGAGCTGCGGCTGCTGTTTGGCCACTGGTTATTTTTCACATGGGCAAAGACCCACCCCACATGCCTAGACTTCTGTATTCCTTTTGGTGCACTTTGGAGATTCTGTTTGTAAATCAGCATGGGTGACACGTCTTGGACTTTTCTTAATTCTGTGTCTTGCTTCCTGGAAGCCCCAGTGTGGCTTAAGAGGATCAAATTCTTTCAGTTCTTATGAATTGCAGTTTGTTACTATATGTAGAGCAGTTGATAAGGTTATCTGTGTGGTTACCTTTTGCTGCTTTGAACTGTGTATTGACTGTTCTTACTTGACTCTTTGCTTTGAGTGCACATGGACCAACAGAGCAGTATTTGAGTTGAGAAGCTTGTTGCGAATTGATAGAAGCTGAGAGAGAAATAAATAGATGAAGTTCTGAACTGGTTCATTTCCAGGGTGTCAGCAGTAAAGGCATGACATGCGTGTGTGCTTTCATAAGCTAGTTGTAAGAGCTTAC
Organism: Pterocles gutturalis; assembly: GCF_000699245.1. NCBI lineage: Eukaryota > Metazoa > Chordata > Aves > Pterocliformes > Pteroclidae > Pterocles > Pterocles gutturalis. The sequence goes on along the minus strand of NW_010122140.1, from coordinate 20,065 downwards.
TGCAGGTCATTGATGAAGAGCCTGTAAGCCTGCCCAGCTGCTCCCTTGCAGTCCAGCCATTGTTACGGTGTTCTAGCAATACATCTTTTTCACCCTTTTTGACTGGTGGTATTCTAAACTGGTGTTTGGTTATCTGTAATTGGCTTATGGGTGTGTCCAGATTGATTTTCCATTTGAACTTCATGGAATAGTTTACATTGCTGGAGAACAAGCAGAAATGTCTGGGTGGGCCTTGACTGCAGTCCAGTGCAGTATCATCTCTTTAAGCAACAAGCATCCCTTATGCTTCAGGAGGTTTTGCCCCATAGCTTTAGTATAATTATTCATGTAATTTTGAGGATATGGGTATGTTTTAAGTGGCCACTGGGCTGAATAATCAAGGAAGACAAGGACTAGCTGATGAGTGTTTGATTGGTGTTTACCTTGTCTTTCACTTGGTCCCTGGAGGAAGATGACCTTGTACATAGAGTGTTACACATGAATAATACAGCAGTGAGAAAATAGTGGGCACTTGACCTGTAAACCTTGCTTTTAACCAGAAAGTGAAAACAGATCTTGACTTTTGTACTCTGACATTAGAAAGTAATCACTTTATAAGAAGCTAAGCTATCTTAGGGCACTGTTTGCCAGCAAGTTATCATCTACACTTGTAAATTTAGTAGATAGAAGTGCATCAAAAATAGTCTTCAACATTCTTGTTTTGTACTTCAGTCAAGTCTCATTTAGTTACATTCCTTAGATAAAGTAGAAGAAGCACAATAGCAAATACAGTGGAAAAATAAGTGGTTCTCTGCCTAAGAGAGTCTTGAAGACAACTAGCCATGGCTGGGGTTGCGATACCTGTCTTCTCACAGTTACTCAATTATTCTGTACAGCTGTGCAACTTGGTACGTTCATGTCTTGAGCTGATAACTGACTTTCTGTTGTTTGTAAAGTGAAGCCTATGTCTTTAACTATGACTTTGGAGAATTACCGCATTGCAGATCCAGCCATGGTAATATTATCTACAGATTACATAATGTCTGGGTAGTTTGGCACCTTAGGTAAACTCTAGTTCAGGTTTCTTTAACAGAGGGGAAGCTAAGCTTTATATTTCAAACAGAACTTTTAATTTTATCTTTTGTCAGTTAATGGAATCCTTCCTCCCTTCCTTCCAAGTTTACTTTGTCTGTTACACGCTGTGACTTTTTTAGTTTGTGTTGTGAAATGGTATTGAAAGAAGGTGAAGGTCTTGTGTCCCCAAGAGAGAGAAATGTTTGTATAACGAGTCCCCTTGGCATCTTACTGCAGTGTATCAGCAGTAAATACTGCTTCAAAAGATCACTTGGGATATGACTATTCCAGAAGAGAAATCTGTTGTTGACGCATGTATGGAAACCTGGCTGAGACGGAACAGTCTAGGATGGTGACTTTGTCTTTATGCACAAGAGGCAAAGTTCCCCTGTTAGCAGTTACCAGTCTTGGAGACAGAGGCAAAAGCTTCTTTGAGTCCTCTTTGTCCTGTCAGCAGTGGTTGCTGAGGTCTGGAGTTGATTGGGGTTTTTTCGCAGTTTTGCCTTCATGTCTTCTTCATGTCAGTATCTGTTAAGACTTGGATCAGTGTTTGTATAGTTCTCTGAAAATACAAGTAACCTTATAATTGGTATTTTATAATGGAGATTTTTTATCACCTTTTACAAATAACTTAAGAATATAAATAAAGGGTAAGCAGGTAGTGCTGTTTACTGAATAGGAAATCTGTTTGGTGGCTATTTTAAGTAAAGAGTAGAATAGATTATCTGTGCTTTAGCTCAACCTAATCATGTTTGCAGTGTTTTGAAACCATTAATTGCCCTTAACATTCTTACCATGATAGTTTTTCTAACAAAAGCTCATTATCAAGCAGTATAGGTAAAACATTTTAAATCATATTGGGAGGGGGAAAAAAAAAATCTATATTTTGTCTTCTGGTGTAGCTGTGCTTTATAGTTATAAGCTTCATAGAGATGTTGTTTGATGACAGGAGAAATATGAAGCAGTTATGCATCGTACCTTGGAACGGAATCAGCGGCTGGAAACTCGACAGAAGAGGTGGTCATGGGGAGGATCTGTAACTCCAGATTCAGAGAGCAAAACAGGTAAGTAGCACCTTCTCCAGCATGGCTAAAATCACAAAATATTATGTGTGAATGCTGGCAGGTGCAGTGCTGTTCACAGGGACCTGGGCATCCTTCGCTATCTTGGATCTTACAGCAGGATCTACGAGCAGCTCTTGGGGAAGGAGTCATATCTGTACTTGCCCTGAAAATGCTGCTCAGACTTAGAGCTATTTTTGACTTGGGAAGAGCTAGAGAGAAGCCACATGGGAAATATACTACTTGGCAGCGTTGCATTGCCAGCCCCCAGCCACCAGATATAAGGGTAATTGTGATGTATATGTATAGTGTTGAAATAGTTGCGTTCTTCAAATGCAGTACATGTAATGGTGTGCTGAGACTGATGATAAACAGAAAAAAACCCCTAGTTTTACTGTCATATTCCATCTAAAGTGTTTTCATCACACCCTTAGAGTTACAGAATGCTAACTGATTATTTTCATGACCAGTAATGGGTAAGGAGATGCAATGGGCAGTGTCCGAGCTTGCCAGAGGTTAGGTTCTGTTCTAGATTAAGTGATGCATTTTAACGCTTTTTAATTTGAGCTCGGATTGTCTCCTATTCCACACAGTTAACTGTTTCTGCTTGTAAACATTCTGAAATCAGAACAATAAATCAGGATTGCAGTGGAGGGTATTTTTTCATGCACTACCTAACTGGAAGACCACACCAATAAATAACGTAAGTTATTGTCCAGGAATAAAATAAAACACAAATCCTTCAATTCAGCCTATCTTCTGAATTGATGGAATTGTACTGAGTATGTTTTAGTAGTGTCGCCTTCTGTCAGCTCGAGTGTTGACTTTAAGTGTTTATTTATAACGTTTGAAAGTGCTTTGATATAAATTACTGTTATGACATCCAGCTTTGCCATTTTTTGGTTAAGTTGGATTGTTTGCTATTTGACCTTGTGACTTAGCCTCCAAACCTTCTTCTTCTACAGAACAACAGACCGCAGATGAAGGTGGAACTGGTGGTATTGATTTCTAAAATGTTCTTTTTCTGTTGTTTTACGCTTACTACTAACCTTTTAAACTTGAGTTCTTGTTTCTCTGAAACTAAGGAAAATCGTCTTCTTATAGATCTTTTCCTGGATCTTGGCCAGCTGTGCAACAAATGTGATCCCTAAGTAGAAAGCAATCCCCTATGTTTTTAACTATCCCTCCTGGCTAATTAAACTACAGCTTAAGTCATGGCATCCTGAGGGAATTTTCAGGGAAAGGATATGTGCATTTGGGTTTTTGAAGATGGCTAGATACAGCGTGGGGGAGGAGAAGAGAAATTCTTAGTGGTATGTATTTGAATATGAATTAGTTCGGTAGTCTAAGCTTTATTTTTTTATAAGGGCAATTTCGAGCCCTTTCATTGTTTCCTAATTTACAAAAAGTACGTGGTTGGGCTTGGTTTGTTTTCTTCTTGCTTTGTTTTGCCAGCAATGGAAGTAACATTTGCAAAACCAAGTTATATTTTGCTGAAACTTTATGAAAGGGAATGGGTCCTTTCTGCAGTATGATACTTTTTTTTCCATGAAGAGTTTTGCAGAATCAGGTCTGTCCAATTATCTGAACATAATTCTATATATTAAATGTGTTTTCATTGGATTTCTGGCACTTTCCAGTGCAGACGGAGCCATTCGTAGAAACACTTCAGATCACTGATATATTTGTCAAGGCTATGTGTTTAATAAGCAGAATTATTTCTTGTAGCTAGTTTAAGATGATAGCTCTCAGCTGAGACCCAGCTAAATCTGAATTCCGAAAATCTGTGCATGCTCCCAGCATTACTAATTCAATACAGCTGTCTCGTAATGCTGACAATATGAGACTTGAAAATGCAATGAAAGTCTGACTGGGTATGATTTAACTACTGTGGCTTATTCTGGCAACACAGCAGAAGCATGTGTATTTTATTTAACTTCCCTCTTCTCTTTCTCTGCACAGCATGAATCCCTAATTTTCTCCAAAATTAGCCAGTTTGACTGGATTGGTTTACCTGTTTAACATGTGTTCCTTGGATACAAATATAAATCCAATTACTGTATTCCACATTACCAAATGTCATTTAACCTTGAAACTAGGAAGTCACATTTGCCTTACATATTTAGGAAAACACTTTTTTTTCTCCTCCGTTCCTTTCTACCATATCTAATTTTTAAGCTAAACTTTATAACAACCATAAAATAATGTTCTTTGCTCTCTGCTGATTTATGTGAAAAAATGAGTCTTGTCTGGCCTTTTGATTGTGGAGGAAGATCTTCAGTGCTGCTGAAGCACATTAAAAATAAAGTGTCTGCCAAGAAACGTGCTCCTGATGTAATAGTAGGCACTTAAGATGCACCTTATGCATCATAAAGTAACAGGAAGAGCAGATAAGTTCGGCTGCAATAGATCAATTTGGATAACTTGGCACGAATTTTGAAAAAATCGACTATGGAGATAAACAGATAATGCGGTGTTTGAGTAAGACACTTGTGCATCCAAAGTGTTTTAAATTAGTGTTTGATTTTATGTTAAGGTTTCGAATGTACAGCTGTCTTACCTGGATTGGATAATGTGGGATCATGGTTGGATTTATGCTTCTTGTATTTATTCCCATTTCAGGGTGATTCTTAGCTTTTTCTCTTTCTGCAAGCCCCTCACTTAAATGTTATTTAAAATCTGCCCAAACCATGCAGGATGCCTAAGTCCAGCCAGCTTTCTAAAAAATCCTTACTTAGTCCCTTTCACCTTATATTTGGATAATTGCTGGAAAGACAACAGTTACCTTTTTTTTTAACTCTGAAAAATGGCATTGTGGCTGAGTAGCGCACCTTGTCTAACAGCACAGCTAGAGTAAGTTTCAGTACGATATTATTTTTCCACCATCAGATTCTGTGTCAGATTTGAGATCAAAGGCTCCGTTTCTTAAAATGAAAGCCATTGGGGGAACAGATTTCAAATACTCCTTACATTATTTTAGGACTAAGGGCTTTCTTGTCTATTCTATTGCTGTGCAAAAAATAATAGGATCAGACATTCTGCCATGAACTGGCTGTGTCAACAGCAATGCTTAGGAACATTGATAAAGCAGCATTTTGGGTGACAGGGGTAGTGTGCTCTGGAAAATAAACCCCATGTAACTGAACGTTTCACCAGCCATCAGCCGTTCTGTGTTGTTTACAGAATGTGATTCATTGAGGCTGCACCAAGTGCCCCACTGATGGCCTGAAATTTAAAAATTGATGAAAGCCCCAAAGTCAAATGTTACGTTAATGACATTGCTGTCAGGGCTAAGATGAAACATGCAGGGTGTGAGAAATGCCAAGAGAAATGGCAAGGCTGTGTGACAAAGCAACCTTAATGACAGAGGCCTTGTAGATGAGGAAGGTTAAGTGATGACTGCTGAGCAGAACTAGATGTTCAGGTGTATCTGCAGGGGAGATGTGCTGGTAGGAACTGGGCTGCCAGAGTCTCTCCTTTCTAAATAAAGAGCTTTCTTGACCTAGCATAAATTTGGAAGGAAGTGAGAGACAGACAATCTTATTTTATGTAGCCTAATTTCATCCATCCTCAGATAAGCAGTGCTGCAGCACCCTCTCTCATTGAAGCTTGGTGAGAAGCTAGGATTGGGAACTGATCTCTCTCATAACGCTTTTCTTAATTAGAAGAATTTACCAGTTAGATTTTTTTCTGTCAAGGCATCAGTAGAGATACTAGCTCATGCCCTCACCAGTGCTTTCTGTTCCCCTGAAAAATAGAGACTGATTTTTTTTCTTTTTGTTTGAGCAGTCATATTTAGCCTGTACGTCTTTCTTTTGAGTCTTCTAGTAGAAATTTCATCACTTTTTACTAAACAGCACAGCCCACCTCCAGAATTTGTAAACTTGCTGGAAAAGAATTGCTTTGCTCAGTGTAATTTTTTTCAAGGCAAGATTTAATTTTCTGCCCTCTGGGTCTCAGTAGGCAATAGACCAAATCTCAGATTTCATGCACGTGCTGAACTCCTGATTTGAACCAAGAGAAATTTGTACAAAGCGTCTCCACAGCATTTGGAGGCCTTTGACTCGTGTGCTTGAGCTCTGGCAAGAGCCGGGCTTTCTTTTTAAGAGCAGACGCTAGAGGGTGGTCTTTACCTTCGAAAACATCCAAATACGTGAACTGTGACTTTCCTGGTTTTTGTATATGGAACCTCTCAAGGCTGTTTTAGTTATCCCAGTACTCTGGCTTCATTCATGAAATGCCATTTTAAAAAACTATGTTGGGAAAATATCTGCCAAGCTCAGATCTTCATTTCTTAACTAGTTTCAATAGTTCCCCTTTCTCCCTCTTATCCCAGGGGGACTTTGCTCTTGTTCACTGCGATAAGAGCTTGGCAGTTTCGTAGCTTCAGCTCCAAAATCTGTTTTTCACTTGATGTGGTTTTGCGGGAGGCTCCTAGCTCAGGAAGGATGGGTTGGATGCATGTGTCAAAAGTACGGTTCAGAGCAGGGCTATCCATAGGATTCCTTATGTCCTGGCTCTTGCTGTAAGGAGCTGCTATAGCGTGCTGGCCAAAGGGAAAAGATGCTGCCTCTGTGGTGAGTAGTGCTGCTTTTTCCTTCGGTACTTGTGCACTGAGTTCACATTAATCATCTTTGCTGTCCAGTATGGCAGCAAAATTGATGACTTGCGTTCGATGTATAGAATTTCTTGTGTTTATTAAGCTAGGCCGCACTATTTTGTGTGCATTACCGTTTTCTGCTTATTGAGTTTCTGTAGCAGCAGGTACATGCTTTTCCAAGGCTTTCGCACTCTGGAGTAGTATTCATCCTGAAAGTATGTTATTTGAAATTAAAAAACAGGTATTTATCTGGCTTGTGGTAAACTTGAAATTTTGCCATGTGAGATACAATTTTTATTTGTACGTATGTGTTTATATACACATACAAAAAAACCCCTGCTTCTTCTGGCAGTTTTTTTTCAGAAGAGTTAGAAAACATGAACTTAAGGAATAGCTTTTTGTGAAAAAATGGAAATCTCTGCAGTAGTCAGAGCAACCCTTGGGAAGTAATTTGAAGTAGGAATGCTCTCTTGCCTTTCCTCAGAACTTGCTTTTTTCCCTTGAAAAGCATTTCTTTGTTTTGTTTTTGTTAAGTAGTGATTAAAAAATTGTTTTGACATACCTATGTGGAAGGAACAAAGACATTGTTGTTACTCAGGTTCTGTTGTTACTTTCTCTGTCTCACAGCCTGGTAACAGCACACAACCTCAGTAGCTTTTGTCTTTACATGTTAGGAGCCCAGGGTTTAAAAACCACCTGTTTGCATACTTATGCCTAAAATCTTGGTGTCACTCCACTGAAACTAAATGCCTTTTCTGTGCACATTACAACTGGTGCTAATTGTATCACATTTGTTCCAAAGGGGAAAAAAAAAGTCTTTGTTTCTCATAAAGCAAAACTGGAAATAACTTTCAGGATGTAATACTTCCAAAGTTAGTTCACAGCAATGTGTGAAAGGTTCTTCAGGTATGAAGGTGAATTCTAAAGTAAGTGCTTCTTTACACAGCCAGCAAGCGGTCCACCTCCACAGCAAACCTCAAACAGACAGAAGCTGGAGTCAATAAGCGGTTGTCATCATCTGCAGCGCTTTTAAACACTTCTGATCGAAGTAAGTGTTTGTGTGTCTGCTGGTAGCAGGTGTACTGCTCAGCTGTTCCTTGAGAAGGAAGCAGGAGGTGCTTGCAACTCTTGCTGTGCAACTCACTTCGTATTTTGATCTTAAATGCATTTCATGCGATTTGTTGATCCAGCTTGACTGTTCAGGGCTTTGACCCAGTTGATGTGATCTCTATTAGAGGAGAAGAGTAACGGTAAAAAATACTGGTTTTTTATTTTTTACTTATGTGATTATTTTCCTAAAGTCAAATCTTGGTGACTGACTGATTCACAAATCATTTCACATCATCTTTAGGGGTTTGCATGCCTTAAATTACAGCCTAAAATTTCAGCAAAATAAAAGTAGTACAAAAATAATGTTTTCTTTGTTCTGTTAGACAGCCTTAGTCATTTGATTGCCTGTGGGAGGGAAAAAGTCAACTGTAGTATTGACATTTCTGTTGTGAAATCCTGTACTCTGTAGACACACACTTTCTTTTTAATGTTAGAATTCTCCCTTAACCGAATAGAGGAGAACGCATGAAAAACTCTTGACACTTGTGGGAGTTTTTTTGTATGGGAGGAGGTTGTTTTGTTTTGACCTGGAGTTCTGGCATGATTATGGCCATAGTGTGCAGCTCTGACATCATTTCCTAGCCCAATAAAGTAGCGTAAGCTTGATACTGGTACTCAGATTATGCATTTCTCAGATTGTTAGTGCACACTGCTTGCAAGCATTCTGGGTTACTTACTGTGCCAATGACTATCAAGGAGTAGAAATGGCCTGGAAACCAGTTGTTCCTTTGATTTTATTTTTTTAAGGTTTTCCAAGAGTGTTTGCACTCTAGAGATTCTCTACCAATTTCTGTGGTTTCCAGTCTCATTTTGAATTGCAACTTTGGGGTGGATGAAGCTCCTAACTGCAGCATGTCATGCTTAAAATGTGTACCCACCCAACTAGGCTTAACATGGATGTAGAGAATGAGATAGATAACCTGGTTTTCCCAGTCTCTGGGAAACCTGTACATGCGAGTCTTCTCTCTGCCACCTCCCTTTGCCCCGTCCCAATACATTCTGTAAATCATGGCAATCTGCCTTCCAAATAAAAAATAATTAAAAAAAAAAAAAAACACCAAACACAAGGAACTGTCCTAATCTACTTCTTAAGAAAAATAAAAATTACTTTCATGAGCACATGTTTTAGCCTGAAATTTCCTTCTGGGGAATCTTCCCAGTGTTTCACAGGGCCTGCCTCTGTTCCAAATGGTATTTTTTTCCAAAATGGTGAAAAGCATTAATAAGCTAAGAGCTGTTTAATACAAAAGCAAGTTTGGTTAGGTCTACACTGCAGTGTTCTGTCAGTCTGCAACCTTTATGTCGAACGAGCTGTGCTAGAAGAATCCCTAACATGGACACAGCTAACAGTGGTTTTGCTGGTTCATGTTGGAAGGTGATGCAGCAGAAAAACTGGTGCTCATAGACTGTATGCCTGGTAGGGGAATTGGTGAGTGTATCTATACTGGCATAGCTGCAGGGGCTCTGAGTCACTGGAAACTGCTTGTGATTTAAAATGATATTTATATATAATGTGTCTGCAGGGTTCAGCTCTGGGTATGAGTCAGAAACAGGGCTTTAAAATACAAATTAAACTGCTAACAAAGGAAGTCACTAATTACTAATTGGGATTGCTTTCAAACTTATTGTCATACCTTGAAATCCTTTGTGAATCCTTGTTCGCTTTGGATGAAAAATTCTCGGATGGCCTGTAATACAATAAGTTTGAAGCAGACTCCAACAATAATAGAGGTCAACTAACCACTGGTGTAGATCACCACAGCAAGTTAGAGCCAATTTGTGCTCTTGATCTGGCACTCAAGAAATGACTGTTTGGTAAACGATGCTAAATTCAAAGGACAGAAAACACAGTTGCAGAATTAACCAGTTTGCTGCTGCTGTACATGCCTGGGAAGGTGGAGGAGCAGAATGCGGAATTGAAAGGAAGATGCTTGTCCCTGGATCAGTGGAGTATTTAGTCAGCTGTGTGCTATGTTTAATTCTGAGCTGAGAGCTTTGTTTCTCACTCTTACTCATACAGAATGTGGGCAATGGCCTTTTAAAATGATTTATTTAGAAAGGTGTAAAAAGATGGCCTTGGTAGGTCAAACAAAAGTCTGTTGAGACTGGCACCCTGCTGCTATGATCAGTAATATACAGGAATATAAGAAATAATGCTTTATGTAAGGTAATTCTTCCCTGATCCAGTTTTCCTGCTTCCAAAGGATTCATCCTATGAAATTACTTAATTACTCTTCTGCATCTTAGGGAAGTGGGGCTGGTGTTGGAGGGGACTTTTAGGCTTTTCAACATAATTAATCCATGCGCTTTCAATTCCAGGTTCCACAAAGAGAAGTGCCTCATTAAACAGACTGACTAACAAAGTTCCTCTACATTCTCAGCAGTCAGCATCCAAAGGTTCGCAGGTGGAACAGAAAGGTGCTAGAAACCAGTTTGTTTTAAGAAGTGGGAGGCAGTAAATGGGATATTTGAAGTTTACTTTACATCATATCCCAGTTTCATTATAAATGTTTTTACTCAGGCTTTCACTGCTGTGCATATAGTCTATGCTCTGTGGCATAAATATTGTTACGCACATTGCAGTGCCCCATATTGGGTATCTGCGTCTATAAACCAGCCTTACTCCTCTGAAAAGTGGAAGGGTGGGAGGGGAGTAGACAAATGGTAGCCAGACCATTTAGCTCGTAAGAAAATAGTGCTTTATAATGATAGATTGGTGGTTTTAGCTGATTTCTTGTCAAAAGCAAAGCATGGGAATGGCACTTTAGAAAATCATATATATAAATACCTTGTTAAAAATAATTTTCCTTACGCTTGGTCTCCAGGAGGAACAGAAAAGAAGAGGAGCACATCTTTGAATAGAATGAGTAGTAAACCCCAGTCCTCTCCTGAACTAGAAAAAGTGAAAAAGGAAGAAAAAACAGGTGGTTGCTTCATAAAGCTGAATATTTTTTTTTTAAGCCATTCATAGTAAAGTTTGGATAGGCTTACTTTCAGTAGTTTCCCTGGTTCTTAAGTTTTTAGGACTTTTTAGTAGCTTTTTAGTTGTCCAGTGGTAAAGATAAAATTGTAAATGGTAAAGATAAATTTCTCCCTTTGGACAAAAAAGAAATCCTGTAAGTAGGACTTCGACTTTTTTAAAGGGCACTGTAAGTAGATAGCAAAATGTCTCTCTGCTTGAGAGATGTATGTGAAAGCTGGTAGGTTTAAATGTAAGATACAGTAAAAATGACACTGATATGTTCACTTCTTAGTTAGATCTTACCTTTGCTTTTTAAGCTCTCCTTCATTATTCAGTTTAAAAGCAACTTCTCTGTTCCTGCTGCTGGCCTAAACTTTGTGCATGCAAATGAAGGAGGAAACCTGTTCTCACTTCAGTCTCCTTTGGTCTGTGTATTCCCCACTGGATTACAAATATCTCCTTTCTAGTAACTCTTCCTAAAGCTGAAGACTAGCAACTTTTCTAACGTGTTTTTTCCCTTTCAGTTAACAATTCTGAAACTTTCCTTTTTAACAGCTATTGCCAACAGTGGAAACGATACTCTGCTTCACAGTCTTTCCTGTATGGGAGGATGATGGGTGCTGTCCATGTGAATTTGGGTGTGCAAATGATACCAGAGGATAATCGTTTGCTTTGACTTGCAAGCCTTCTGTTTATTATGTCAGAACAGCCTTTTTTGCAGTCTAGAGAAATAGCTCTGAAGAGCTGGGTCAAAAACTGAGCGTATTTTGACTGACTTCAGTATTGATTTGTGTTGTACTCATGTCAGTCTTTCCACATGAAAATGATTAGAATTAAGTAAGCCAAGGACAAGTGCAACATAAGAAATTGCAATATTTAACCCTCCTGTGCTTTTTGTTTGGATTTCCCTCTCCATGACTTCTGTATTTTTCTTCCAAAACTGTTATGATTTGCAACAATGCTCACAAACTTCCTTTGCTTTGTACTGCTTGTCTTTTCCATGATATGATTTCATGTTGGATCCTTTTTGATTTGTTCCCATCGTTTAGCTCGTCGCTCCCAGGTCAGTCCTCTGGACAGTAGCGTAATCAGTCGCCTCCTCGCCCCCACACAGGCTTCCTTAGCTAGGAGTAAAAGTGCTGCTACATTGTCGACTGATGGACAAGATCCCTCAGGTAACAGGAGGGCAGCAAAGCCTGAAAGTTTTATGCAGTTGCTCTTCAAGCAAGAACTTACATGACAGTCACTAACTGTGCTACACTTAAGTATGAATCAGACAGTTAATATAAGGTTATGTATAATATTACTTACCCAGTATTTTCTCTGGTCAGTAATAACCAATTCATATGCTATGTTGCATGTTTACTTTACAAAACCACAGAATAATACTGGCTTTTAAACTCCAGAGCCAGTGTACTTACTCTGCAGACAATCAGATGTTGGTGTTCATGTTGGATTTTGTTTGTGGCGTTTTGTTAACTGATAGAGATCTGTGTTTGGGTATACCCTCGAATCTGAGACATCTTGCTCAGAGAACAGTGCTAGGAAATGAAAGGGAAAAAAAAAACCCACCAAACATAATTTCTAAGGAGGCTGAAAGGAATAGGTGCAAAGCCTACATTTCTCTTCAGTGTGGAGAAACTCTTGTAGGATCATGACAAAGTGTTTGCCTTAACACGAGTGCAGGGAGCCCTGAGCTGGCCTTACCCCAGCTGACTGTAGCAGTAGAGGCACACGAGAAGGAGAAGATGTTGTAGAGAAACCCTGGCTGGCTCGAGCAATTTTGTATTGGTCCAGACTGAGCTGGTAAGCCCACACTGTGACTTAGTACTAGCGTATACATCGTGGGCAAACCCTAGTGGCATCCCACATGTCTTATAATGTTATTGGTTGTAAGAATGCCCCAGTAAATGCATATCTGGAACCAGTGTGGAGTCCTTTCTCCTCTCTTACCTTACAACTTGCATTCCAAATTTTGCTTGTTTCCTCTTAAGTATGTTCTTCACTCTTTATTTTTTATCTTATGCCACTTAACTTGGTCCTTGTTGGTAATGGTGACATTTATACACTGCTCCCATTGTGTAATAATCAGTTTTTACTTTTTTTGGTTTGTAGTCAGTGGTCATATTTTTGCACAGCTATCTGTGTGCCACTTCTATTTTACCATGAATATTTCAGTTCATGTCATGTGAGGAAATACCGTCTTTTTCACTGTCACTGACAGCATGTGACTTATTCACCATTGCTGAATTAAAGATAACTTTTACATGGTTATCGGTTTACTTAGAGGTACTTTCTTCATTTCAGTAGAAACATACCTGTGCTTTAGCACAAACTATGCACAAACAGAATGCAGTTCTCTTTGCACAAATGCTGCAAATATAAAAATAAAATGTATTTTCCATAAAGTTACAAAATTAAGTGCTGGCATCTGTCACAATTTATACAGACAATAGAAAAATCCAGTATCTCGTTTCAGAGGCAGCTTTTTACATCTGTGTGTGCTTATCCATCTATGATTACCTTAGTGAAAAAATAATTAGAAGATACAATTTCTTTCAATATCTTATGTATGAAAAGATTGACACTTCAGATAGGAAAGGTATTTTAGTTTAACAGTTGACCTTTTTCTCTTGATAGGTTTTTTTTTATACCACCTATTTTGATTTGTTAATGTGGATGAAGGGCACACATATATAGTAATAAAGGGCTCAGAGACGGAAAGTATTCTAGAATAAAGTAATGTTTCACAAATGCGTATTTCACAAGAAAAGCTTGTAAAGTAATGCTCAGATTCCTAATGTAATTCTGCTTTATAACCACTCTTTGAAAAGAGGGAAGATTTCCTCCTTGAGTATGGGGGAAGCATGCTTAAAATTTGAACCCATCATTAAGAACTTGTAAAGGAAGATGCTAAGCCATTAAAAACTGAAGTATTTTTGATTGGATGCAGCTTGACTAAAATTAAAGTAACACTGGTGTATTGCAAATTTAGACCTCCTTTTGGAAAAGCATTTTATTTTTATCCACTCCAGACTGCTGCTTTCAAAATTTATTTTATTCTTGGTGCTGTTGCTTCCAAAGTACTAATTGTGTGGTGGTGGTGTCTGTGCCCATGACCCATTGCAATGTGCACTGCCTGTGGTGTTTTCTTTGTATGGTTTCTAACACACACCATCTTTCTTTCTCTCTCTTTCTCTCTCTTCCTTTTCTCCTGTTCTTATGCTGTGCACTTGGTTCTCGTTTTGTCTTGTCAAATTCCTAACTTTTATAGAATCTCACCTCTGTCCTCGTTCAGCTTCAGCCAGTTCCATCAGTTCCCCAGTCCCAGCTCCTAAAGTGCCCATGCGCAGTCGTAGCATCGACAGATTGAAGTCCTCTGTATCTTCATCAGATGCAAGTTCACCAGATTCAACCCAGGTTTGTTGAAAATCCACAGGAATTAGGTTTGTATTAATCTGGGGGTTTGGAACAGCTCAGGATGGGATCCTGTTTCAACACTTTGCTTATTGAAATGTTTAATAGCATTTGCTTAAAAAACGCAATGCTGAAATGCTCAATGCTCAAACTGGTATTTTATGGTCTTTGATCTCTCTGATATCTTAAAGGCATGTTGTTTGCTGCTTATGGTTCCCAAAGTTTAATTTATGTAACATACTGACTGGGTCTATATTTTGGAACATAAAAGGAAATGTAAAGTATATCTTGCTGATAAGTTGTATGTTATGGTAGCAGGTCCTCTGCCTGTAATATCTTCTAGAGAGTGAGCATTATTTTGTTTTTATGTATCTTCTTAGAAATCAGAGACAGAAAAACCGTCCCCAGGTTCTGGGTTAAGACGCCCTCCCTCGCCATCTGTGTCTGCCCATAGAAGATCCCCTTCTCCTGCTAGTTTGGTGAAGCGTCCTCCTTCACCTTCTACGGTTAGGTATGTGTCCAGGTTAAATATCTTTTATTCAGAACAAAATGAAGGATGCTTCCTGTCTCAAGAGCTGTGCTGTTAGACTTTGGATGTCCTACACTATGCCATGTTAATACACATAAGGACTTCATTTTTGCTCTGATTTCTGTCTTCCATAGCAGGGATGCAGCTCTTACTTGAACCTTTGTCTCTTTTGTGCAAACAAAATACACCCTGGTTTTCTGTACAGTTTGTGCACTCAAACCAAGAGGAAGCACGCGAGCTTTTGAATAAGCTGGTCTGCCTGTATTAGTGTAGGAAGTTTCTTGGAACTGAATCTCAGTGTTCATCCTTAATGTGGAGTAAATGGAGGTCTGGGCTAGCAGACCTGTTTTGACGTTAGCCCACAAGTAGTGAGTTCAGGTGCCCAGGGTATTTTGGAATCCTGTATTAGAGTTTTATGAGGAAGGCACCAATAGTTTGTGGGTGGATTTATTTTTAAAAGTGGGGCACGCAATGTGAACTAACCAAAGTAGACTGTCCTCATTTGAGTGTTTGAGGTTTTCAGTGATAGCGCTGAAAAATATTCTTTATTTCAACAGACAGAAGACTCGCCCACCTTCACCTAGCGTGTCAAAACAAAGGCCACCATCTCCTACTCCAGCCTCTAAACCAGCACCCATCCAACGTCCACCTCTCACTCCAGGTGTTATAAACATTACCAAAAAGAAAACTGAAGCAGAGAGCAAACCAAAGGATAAGAGCACAGAAGGAACAGGACAAGAGCAAGGTGCTTCATCAGCTTTGGACAGGGATGCGGTAGCAGCTAGCACAAAGACCAAAGAAGGTGAGTGTTTCTCAGTGACTGATACGCTCTTATTCAAGACGTCTGCAGTGCGTGCTAGGACTGGTGAGATAATTTGTTCGTGAGGCAGACCACAGGAGGGGTGCTTTAAGGTGGAAGCTATTCATTGCTGATTATTTATACAATAATTTTACATGGTATGACTTTTGGGTGTGGATTTCAGTGCAGTAGTCAGTTTATTTGACTTAGAGGCTTAAGTCAAGAGCTTTCAATATTATTGTTTGTACTGTAATTTTAAGAAAAGCAGAAATCCTGTTTGCCTGTTGGGCTTCAGCCGCAATAGCTTAGGGATCTACTAGCTCAGGTTTGCAAAGTCAGTAGTTAAACTATACAAAGGTCTTTCTGTCCAGTTGGTAGTTCTTAACATTTCTTGTGTAGAGGCCTGCCTGGAGGAGGAAATCAGCTGTTAGTGCGTCACAGTCTGAGAGCCAGTTTCCACAAAGCTAGAAGGCTGCCTCAGTCTCAATTCCAGCAAATGTATAGTCATTGCTGCCTCAGGAAGAAGTAAGTGGTCCATGCATGGGTCACACTGGGAAATGATCTTGGTAGATTAAGGAGAGCCATGTAGTGGTTAAGCAATTAGTCTCCTGGTCCTCTTCATCGTGCCAAGTGAGCACAGCCTCTGTCCCTCTTACCGGAAGAATGCCATCTGCCATCTCCAGAACAGAATCTGGGAGAGCCTTCTGATGAGGTCTGGCAGGCACTTCTCTGTGGAGAAGGACTTAGGGGAGACTTAACAGGAGAAAGGGCGATCTCTGGAGTTTAAACTACAGCCAGTGGGCAGTACTGGGGGTGAAAATCCTTCAGACACAAGGTAAGTGGGAACGTATGCTTGCTGCACGTTGCTGCATGTATGGTTCCTGTTGTGCATTCCTCAGCTGCTTCAGTTGTCTGTGATTTCTGAGGCTCTTCCTGACACTGCTCAATGTTGGATGTGAAATAGTGTTAGTCAGCTGAAGAACTCATTCATGGTAGAGTTCTTTGAGCGTATGTTCCTCTAGAAGGAAGCCTGGATGTTGTAGTTGAATGTGGATGTTTGTATAAAGTTGCACATCAGTGTTCAGTGTCACATCATTCATCTTTGCAGTCAGAGTGTCCATCCCTCGAAATGCGACATTATTGTGATAAACGTATTGCATGCCTCAGAGGGGGCATGTTCAATTACAATCAATGTCATCGCTTGGTTGAAACCTCCTTAACGTGTCCTATGGATAAGGGGTAATGGTTATAAGCTGAACGAGGGCAGATTTACATTAGATATTAGGAAGAAATTTTTCACTGTGAGGGTGGTGAGGCAGTGGCCCAGGTTGCCCAGAGAAGCTGTGGATGCCCCATCCCTGGAGGGGTTCAAGGCCAGGCTGGATGAGGCTTTGAGCAACCTGGGCTAGTGGGAGGTGTCCCTGCCCATGGCTGGGGGGTTGGAACTCGATGATCTTGAAGATCCTTTCCAACCCAAACCATTCTATGATTCTATGATCTTCCAGTTGTTCTGGAACAAGAACACAACTGCTTGTTCCTTGAGTGCCTCACTTGTGTCCTCTCCACTGATTTCTGGAACTCTATTAACCCAACTTATCTGTTTCTATTTTATTTTATTGCTAATCTCCAAGCTAGTAATCTTTTTAGTGGTTTATAACGGGGCTAGGTGAAGCTCTTTGACACATACAAGATGAGGAAATAGTGGCCATGTTCTTCAACCTAGAGATGATTTTATTTATCTTTTTGAATGTTTTGGTACACTGCAGTATTGCTAAGTGAGGCAAAATCTTTGTTCTTAAAAAGAAAAAGTTGCTTTCAATTTTCAAGGCAATTTTCATTGTACATGTCTGTTCAGCCTGTGGGTTAGTGCAATACCATATCCCAGACAGCTTCTGAAGTCAAAATGCACCAGTGAATGGCATGTGGCAAACCAGTCTCTAGGTCTTGTAGGTTCAACCTAATTTCAGCTTCATGTACTTGTACCATCTCTTCTACTTTAAACTCAACTTGATTGCATGTTGCTCACACACAGCAATCAAGATTTTTGTCTTGTTTTTTTGTGTCTTCGTACTAAAATATGCTGTTCTGCAGTAAAACACTTTTTATTTTTCAGTGACTTGGAGCAATTGTCATTTCTGGCAGCAGCCTTTCGCAGCTTCTCTGAGAGTTAAAAGGCTTGTTTCAACTTAAAGCATAAGAAGTGCTCCTTCATGAGCTCTCAGTTTATGCGTGATGATAGGTAATAAACTATCATGGAGCCTCACTTTTTTGTATTTGGGTAGTGAAGGCTTTGGAATATGATTCCTAGATTAATTGTGAATAAATGACTTGCCTTGAAATGTGTTGGAATCTTCCCTCCATCCAAGTAATACTACAACACAAACACATTTGTGTTCTTGCTGTCAATGTGGAAAATAACAGTCCGGTAAGGAATTGACACCAACCTCTCCTCCATTGCAGATCTGTGTAACGTTCTTATCTGTCCTCTAAAAAAAAATTATAGATTAATGGGAGAAAAGGAGTGGGTTCAACTTCCACCTCTTTACAGGTTGCAGATCATCTGCATCCTTCCTATTCAGTTGCCAACCAAATATTGCTAAAGAGGAACTGCCTGAAGGTGGTCTGTATTCCTAATGGCTGCAAGTATCTTAATAGTCCCTCTTTGCTCTTAAACCACAGGCTAGAATTAAGTAAGGCCAGCAGATCAGCTGTCAGTCCTGTAGATGCATTTTATGATTGTTCTGAGACATTTCTCTTTCCTGTATCCCTCTTTCCCCTTCCAAGGAAGGGGGGACAAGAAGGTCATTTGAGGAAAAGACAGTTCTTATCAGGAGTGACAGTGGGAGTAGAAGGAAAATGGAGCAGAGTATAAAACACTGGAAGAATCTTGTTAAGGCATGTTAGCAATCATGATGGGAAGTCCCATGTCCTGCACTATGGAAACAGACTGCACAAGGGGTGCATGGAAACGAAATCACTACAGAAGTAACCATGTGAAAAACAGCAGTAAAGCTTCAGCAGTGAAAAAGCAATGGGAAGATCCCCCCCTAAACTTGAGGTCTCCTACCCTCTCTTTTGTTTTTATGCTCCCTGCTGTTTCCATATCTGCGGTGTTCTGAATCTTTGTGACTGATTTTCTTCTATCGTTTTCCATACCAGATAGACATCGTATTTCAAGCTGTCATTATCATGCTATAACCCTAAAACCTAAAAGCTTAAGACCATTAGGCTTCTTGCTGAGGATTAAGTTGTCTTATTTAGGTTCAGGTTTTTTTTTGGGGGGGAATAGGTTAAACCTGACATTAAATGTCAACCAATTTTGATACAACTGAAATTCCAGTAGTGTTAAAATAGGACTGCTGCGCTGGCTGCTTTGCAAGGGCACAATGGAAAATTGCCTCCGCTGAAAAAGCGACTAGTCTAAACTGGCAAGACACTCGAGTGGTTAAAGAAGAGAGGCATTTTGATTTCTTCATGGTTGTGTACTGGCAACAGTAAATGAAACCTGCCGTTTCTTTAAATAATTTTAAAAAAATGCAGAATGTAGGAAGAAAAGCACTTAGTACTTCTAAATCTCAAATAGGCAGATCCTGCTAATGGTTCTTAGAACTGCAAAGGACTGATCTTTCATGCCCAGGGAGGAGGAGGAGGAGAAAAACCCCTTTTGTCTGAGTTCAGATTTGGAGGTGTCATGGCTGTTTGTTTTTTTACTAACATGACTGCGTTTTTGCCAAATCAGAAGCAATATGCATCCTGGGGAGCTGCTTCTTTTTCAGCATTGGATAAATCTAAAGATCAGAAAACTTCTCTGTGACTGCACTCCATCAGTGATGGAATGCTTTTCCTAGGACTGCAAGAACCATTTTTATGCACAAAACACTGCCATGATTCAGCTGCTGAGGGTGTAGTCTGTGTAATTATGCCCTGCGGCTGCAGGTAGTAATTACATGTCCATGGGGCTTAAGCAGCTTTTCAGGTGTTACAATTGCTAATGATGGCATTGTGTTTTGAGTGATTTGTCTTTAGGTCAGAACCAGAATAACTGATCAAACTCTAATGTTAAAATTGCCTTGAGTTGAAGGCTTTATAAATGCTAAGCACACATATATGTGCTGATTTGTGAAATATTAAAAAGAAGAACGGTAGGTCCTCACCTGCATTGTGGCAGCTTTTCAGGTGTTACAATTGCTAATGATGGCATTGTGTTTTGAGTGATTTGTCTTTAGGTCAGAACCAGAATAACTGATCAAACTCTAATGTTAAAATTGCCTTGAGTTGAAGGCTTTATAAATGCTAAGCACACATATATGTGCTGATTTGTGAAATATTAAAAAGAAGAACGGTAGGTCCTCACCTGCATTGTGATGCTATCACTCTCCTGACACCAAGAGCTAATTCTCTGAATATTCAAATAATCGGTTCTTTAGTCACCTTCAAACAGTATTTCAAGAGAGTAGGAATAACTAATAAAAATCTGAATTATTTTAATATATATTGAGAGCAACTGAATGACAAATATGTTTTTTATGTTAAT
>NW_010122139.1:0-18848 GCF_000699245.1 Pterocles gutturalis | reverse complement strand
GGGCGAGGAAAGAACTAACTTCGGGTTACAGCATGCAGGCGCTCAAGAGAAACAGCAATTTCCAATTGGTTTTCTAATTTCTAATTGTAAAACATTTGCTTGTGTACAAGTGACTTCAGGATGGTCCCCTCAGAAGCACAGAGCGAGTATGCAGAGATCCCTCATCTGTCTCAAGCAGCTTTTCCTAACATATACAATAACTTTTTACTAGAGTTTACTATTATCTGAAAACTCAAAATATGAAGGCAGTCTCTTCCTAGAAGCTTTTAATTTTTAATTCATTAAAATTATTATATCACGCCGCTAATGCTGATGCCAAAAAGCCCTGAAGCAGCCTCCCGCGCCGATGATCCCGCTTCCCATCTCTCTGCTCCGGCCACCAGGATATATTTCTCCCCCCAACAGCCATGGAAACAATTTCTAATCAATAAGAAATTCCTTGGCAAGCCCAAATGATTCAAGGAAAAGCCATGACCTGTCTGCTATGCCAATGAGTCAGTCCCTTCCCTTCCTAGAAATATAACTACCATCAGCAGATATGACAAAGTGACATACGGCCAGCCCCGGCACGCTGCGGGACGCGGGGAAGCAACGCTCCCTCCAGCTCAGGAGCTCAGCCGCGGCTTTGTCCAGCTCTGTGCTGAAAGCCCCAAGGACGGAGATCCCCCGCCACGTTATAGCGCTGCATCACCTCACTCGCAAAGAGGCTTCTCCTCGTGCCCAGTATGAGCTGCCCAAGAGGCAACCTGAGGCCACAAAGTGAAAATAAAAGTATTTCAGGTCCTTTCTCCCAGATGCATTTCCTTCTGCTTCACGCCTTGGTATGTATCCATCACACACATTTGAAAACATCACGACATCATTTCACCCCACAAGAACGGCAATACTGTCCTGTTTCCCCGTACCCGCATCAGCTCGCCCGCAGAGGACATCCTCCAGACACCCTCCTCGCTCCACGCCCAGAGTAACGCCCACGAGAGGTCTCGGGGACTGAGGCAGAGTATTTCCTAACAGAAATGAACGTACACGTAGAAGCCCCAGGTTTCTTGACTTAAAAAATTAACATGCAAAGCTACGGTTCAGGAAGCAGCACCTTCAGACGTCAAACTGAACATTTTTTCCTGCCCTACGAGACATAACCTAGAGCAAAACACCCGTGCCAGTGTTGCGCAAGACCAATACCCTTCCCTACGTGTTCCGCATTGCAGAACAACATGCCTGTCACCAGCTGCAAACTATATGCAGCAAATCACCGACAGATTTGGTTTACTGGTAATTTTTTCCTTTTTTTTTTTTTTTCTTTTCCCCCCCCTCTCTTTTTTCCTAGTGCTGCCGCTGTCCGCCGTGCTCCTGGTCAGACTCCGGTGGTTGAACGACAGCATCATCACGTACTCTGATGGCCATCTAAAGAAAGAGATTCAAATTGTTCCCAGGAAATAAACACTTTGACAGTTGTTGCTTTCTGCAATAGACAGAGACATTAGCCTGGCTCTCTGGCTGTTCACACAGGAAATCCAAAGTGCACAGCAGTTGTGAAAAGGAGCTTTTATGGGGCTGCGCGAGTTCAAACAGCAATCTGCGCCAACCTCCCCTCCATCCAAAATCCCATTACAGATGCTTGAGTGCTGACTGCAAACTGATTTGTTGCTAAACTAGAAAACACACCAAAAAAATCGCTTGTATCTAAATTTTAAACTTTTCAAAAGAGCAAAATTGGCACTAGGAGCTGCAGAAAGAAAATGTCAAAGAGCAAAATGTCTCACTTCACCCATCTCTGCCTGAGAGAGGCGGGTTGGCATCCAAGCCCGCGCGCGGCAGAATGAATCCCTCACCTCTCGTCTGCTGTAACCCACAACCACGTCCATCTGTTACCACTCAAACGAGTCCTCCCTTCCCCACCGCAGCCAAACAGCCAGGGTCAACCTTTGCAAACTGGATCACAAGCCTTTCCCCTTGTACCCGTCCCATGACAGCTCAGCCCCCGTTCCTTCCAGAGACCTGTACAGACAGAAAGGACCGAAGACAGGCTCTGCTCAGCCCCGACGCTGCTGGAGGCTGCGGTGGCACCAGCACCAGGTCACGCACTGTCACAGGACCGACCCAGGTCGGCTGCAGACACAATGATGTATTTCAGCTGCTGGCTTTAAATGAGCTGAAAGGACAAAAGACAGGTATTATCTGACACAGCATTTTAGGAAGAAATTTAGGAACAAATTTGAAGCAGAGAGGGCCAAAAGGTACGTCACGTCCTATGGTGACAGCAATTTAGATGCTAACACGTCTCCACGACGAGACCTAAAGCGGGATTTTCTGCATTATCAAACCATTTGTTCATGAGAGATGTATTCAGGACACTCTCAGCATAATAACTATTAAGGAAAACCAGAGCTGTTCAGTAACTCAGTGCTGGAACAGAAAACAGAAAGGTGCCAAGGAGCCAAAGTTTTTTAGGTATTCCCTGTAAGAGCGTTTGCTTCTAATCCTGGTTCAGTTCCAAGCAGAAAGCCTGCTCCCGGGGAGCAGAAACACTGTGAGGTTGGTGACTCTGCTCAGTCACCACCAGGCTGCAGAGGTACCATCGTGACAAGCAACATGCTGGAAACAATTTCTGCATTGCTGCTCTGGTACCGCTCCTCGCCATCACCGGAGCAGCTGGGGCGATGCACGGGGAAGGGGGTTATACACCCGAGCTGGGTACGGCCGGCTAAGCCGCAGGATGATCAGCAGATATCCCAGCAGTCAACTTTTAGCATTTGGAGTGAGCATTTTCAAAGGATCTGGGGTGAAAAGAAACGGAAAAATCAACTTCGGCATCGCCGGTGTTGTTGCACCCGCTGCTCTGCACAGAGACATCAAACAGAGACGAAGGGGAGAGTCAGAAACACAAACTGGCTACAAAAAAGGATTCCTACATAAATACACACTCTTCTGCCCCTTATCCCCCATTCACTTCTATGAGCAGAAGCATTATTTTTAAAAGTATTCTATGGTAGGGACCAGTCTGTGCCCATAAGCTGGGCTGTGGCAAATTCCACCAATTTCCTACTATACAAGGTGTTATTTGTCACTGAGAAACAGAAAATATCGCACACGTCGGAGCGAGCTGCAAAGCGAGCTGCAAAGCAAGCTGCACCGTGCTCACGCACCACCTCGCTCACTGGGAACAAGAGCAAACTCAGATTTTTAGGATTACTGCGCGCTTAATCTCCCGAGCCACGGGGCATGCAATGCAAACAAACCAACTTTAATTTAAGAATCATCCGGTTTCTAATTAAACAGCCATAGGCAGCTGGCTGGATACATTTTAATCAGTTTCAATAACCTATTGATTGTATAGTGAAGCTTAAAAATTAAAAGTTAAAAGATGACCGGGGAATTGTCCCATCTCAGAACAACAGCAGAACCCTCTGTAAATAACTCCTCCTCTAACCATCAGCTAAATGAACACTTCAATACCGCAGCACAAAGTCTTCTGCAAAATTACTTTAACTAACAAGCAGAAATTTATCAGCTTCAGCCAAAATCAATGCTGAAATCAATTTGAACACTGGTTGTGTCTAAAGGGGCTCATTGGCAATTTAGGGAAATTACACCATGTAAATGCCTGTGCTTTAATTGAACAGTTTCATCAACTAGGCTGTGATTGCTGTCCGTTCATTTATTTACTTTCACTGCAGCTACCATTCCGCAAAGGAATGGTTTTTGCCAGACTTGAAGGAGGCACTTTATCTTCATTTTATGCACTTTTGTGCATAAGAGATTTTATGAGGCAGGCAAGCGATAGCCGGGGTCAAAAGAAACAAGCGAGCAGCAATCACTGGTCAGTCTTGTTTAAACCGCAACGGTAATCTGCAGAGATTCGGCGGGGTGTCTCTAACTTACCCAGCTATTGCTGTTCCAAAGCTTCTCAGTGGGACCAAAAATAAAAGAAACCAAGAAAACAAATGTACTCCAGGGAAGGAAATGAAGGCAAACGCCTCCACAACCCCAACACCAGAACGCAGGGAGATGCAATTTGCAGACTTCACACGGCCACAGATTTGTTTTAACACCAAAGAAACCACTGAACCTGCCCGTATCTCCTTTTTTTCAGAGCTGCAGCACACGTCGCGCTGGGATGAGTGATGTGCATAAAACATATTGAGAAGCTTCCCCGGAAAGCAGAACACAAACGACGCCGCGTGGGTCTGCTGGCAGCCGGGAACGGCAGAGACGGGCTCGGTCCTGCCTCCGTCGCGGCTTTGCTGCCTCGGGAAAATCATTTCCTTCTCTGTCTGTGTTTACCCTCTGCCATGTGCAGAGGATGACATTAGCCTCCTCTGCGAAAGGGCCAAAAAAAATAAAAACAATCTGTGAATTTAAAGAGGATCAAATGATTGTTAGTGTATTGAATACTCATCCAGACAAGCCAGAGCTCCCCAAGCCAAGGCAGAACTCCGGCCACTCCATCACCGCTGCAGCAAACGGAGCTGGATCCCTTCCTCTCAAACACAGCTGCATCTCTCCAGAACCGACACCGCTTTTCCCTGCGAACGCTAGAGGATGGGCAATACCCTCGCAAGGCACGATCTGCAGGCTGTCTCCAGGAGATACCAACCTCCCCGCTGTCTGCCATGCGCCACGTCCAACGTGCTGACGGGGCACCCCAAGGTTGGCTCCGATGGAGATAAGGAAACGAGCACATGCTGGAACGTACAGCTCAACCAAACAGCAAAACTACTCGAGTACATTGTTCAAACAAATGAAGCTTCTGCATTTATCTGCGTTTTCCCCAGCTATACAGTTCTGGGCGGTGCAGCATCATCAGCATCTTCTCTCCCATTTACTCAACTCAAAGTGAAGCCGTCTGGTTTAACAGCACTCTGCCAGGATGATAACCGCTTCTCCCTTTGCGTGCCCCTCTCCCACGTGCTAGGTAACTCCACTAATTAATTACGGCATCGTTGGGACTTTACGTCTCCTCTAACAGAATCCAAAGATTTATAAACCATACACAACAAACATTAAAAAAAAAAAAAAAATTCCAGGCACACAGGTGGCTACACCATCCCCTAGAGTTCCTTCACCATCTCACTTCTCAGCAGCTACAATTGCAAAGCAAAAACTCTAGAGAACATGAAAGAAGAGAAAAATATTCTTTCTGCTTGTACATAAAGGAAGGAAATAGTGACACTGTAGATATGCCACATGGGACAGGCTTTGCAGAGTAATTACTTGCCAGAGATAAACACCTCTACTTCGTAATGCTTAGATTCTAAATATACACAACTAAGGATTTTGGGTCTAAATAATTCAATGTTGCCATTTCTGAGACTGGCTGACAAAGTGTCCACATCACATTACAAACCAAAATGTTAACCTTCTTTCACTTGAGGAAAAAGGTGCAACCTGACCACCACAGCCTCTCAGACTCCAAAAGATGCAGCACAGATGCACACACTTTGCACGTCTTTTGGACCTACCACTGCATTATTTTTTTTGGAAAAAAAGCAGTGCCAGTAAATACCACAGTTGTACTGATACACAGATGTTATCTTCTGCTGCGACGCAGCCCAAACTGTGCATTCTCCATCCTACCAGCTTCTATAAAATAGATTAAAAATTAGGAAAATCTGTTGCAGAGCTGGAAGGTCACACACCTACCAGTGTAAAAGCCTGAGGGCCCCCTTCTTGGGAAAGGTGCAAATCCCCATGAAATAACAGCAGCTGAGAGTTTCCAAAAATTCATAAATTGGGCTTATGGCACTCCACAGAAAGCAGAAATCCCAGTTAATGATGCAAACTACCTACAGTGACTGGCAACCAGAAGAGAAAGACAGGAGGGTGCTTTCAGTCATTGCTACGGCAGATTTCGCCACTTTCCTGGCAATCAGTACCCAGGACAAGGCACACACTGCCCACTATGCGCCGGTGGAAGGATTCTTGCTTTCTGGTTGTATATTCAAAGATACTTTTTGAAAATACAGTTTGGGATAATTTGCACGCTCTCACATATTTTTGAAAATACCAGCAATCAGAAAACGAAAATAATTAACTGGTTTTGTCGTATCTTACTCTACAATTGTTATCGTTCCTTAATTAAGAAAACCCTGCATCAAAAAGGAGGGGAAAAATAAGAAGTCAAACAACACTAAAATCCCTTCTTTTTAGACCAGGAAAAACATTTAGATTCAGCAAGTTCTCCCTAGAAATATTGCTATAAAGTATTGATTTTTTTTACCAGGCTCAATTGACTGAAAAGTTGTTTGTATAGCAATATTGGCCAAGCCAATATACTGGAACAATTTTGCTACACGCAGTAATCAACTGTATTTCTAAAGTATAATTATACTGACATAAAAATAAAGCTAAGATACCTCTTCTCCGAGCAATAAAGCAGTTGCAGCTGTAAAGAACCCAAATAAATGAAATATATTTTCTAACTAAACATAGCGTCTTCCAGAGAGAACAAAACCCACCTCTCTTCTCCCCCCTCAAGCCAAGGTTAGCATGAAAAGTGATCAATACTTCCATCTCAATAAACTATTTCAATAGTAGTTAATTCACCGGGAAAGAGAGGTTGAAAATTTTTGCTCAGCGACCTGCGACACGCTATCTTGTTTGCTGAATGCTGATAATATATCATTGCCATAATGGATATGACTTAGTATAAAGAGCTAGAAAGAAAAAAAAAAAAAAAAGATAGCACATACGCTCATTCTTTAGATTCAGGTCAATACGACACACAGCCTCTTCTGAAACAAACCCACAGCACGCAACGCTGGAAGAGGAAAACAGGCAAACGCTGGCAATTAATTTTATTTGACAAATGTTCATTGATTTCCTGGAATAAAATATATGTGGGCTGCTGTGTATGACTAGTGCAATCCAGCTACCTGTAAGTATTCCATTTTGCAATTTCGTCCTGGCTGGTTCCCCCTCTGAAGGGGTGATTGGTCCAAGGTGGGAAGTTCTGTGGGCTTTGTCCAAAGCACGTCACCACGGTACGGTAACCGTCAACTCCCCGCAACGACGGCAACCAGCAGCTCTTTAGGGATGAAAGAGTGAATTGGTGCAACTCCTCAACTCAATGCATCAAGAGACAAATTCAGGAAGATCTAAGAGGAACGCAGAGCTTGGAAGCCAGTTTGGGGAGTAAAGTGTATTTCCTATTTCTAGCCTGCTATTGTTTGTGTTGACAAGAAAGTTACACTTTGGGAAGGTGTAAAATATCCCCAGGTGAAAACGGTGCCCGTCCCCTGGAGCAGTGCAGAGCGACGCTTGGGCTAGAGAAAATACAGCGAAGCCACTGCAACCGATAATTTAAAATATCAACACAATAAAAAGGAAAAAGAAAGGTAGAGATATTTCCCTGATACTGAAGAGGGCTCATGGCTCTACAGGTAAATTTTTTTTTACTTTCCCCAATGGCAGGCAAATGCAACACTCAGCCCTGTAACGGAGCAGATCACAGCACCAGCAACGCAGCAAGTCACCGCAGCAGTGCCCCAAGTATGATGTGTTCCCTCCTGTGCTCTTATCCTCTGCGCCTTGGATGTTCACAGCCCTGTTCCTTCATCGCTCCTGCAGCCTCCTACTAAAGCAGCAGCCAGCACAAGAGAAAAACATTTCTGTAAAAATATTCAACACAAACTGGCACATACCACCCTTCAGAAATACAAAAAGAAGCCAAAAGGTGCGAGTGTGGCTCTTTTATCCAAATCTGCTGTATGAATTTTAAGAAATGTGGAATACATACTGTGCACGTGGCAATACTAGAAACCAATGAGACATTTTTACACCGCCCTCTGTGCCCAGGAGCGCCGTATCGTTGCACACGCAGCAAACATGGAACAGAGCTGCTCCTTCTGAGCAGGGCAGACGCAAGCTGGCAAACGGACGTGAAGATCAGCAGATCCTCAGCGTGAAAAGGTCAGTGAAGCACCCGTTCACCTGCCTTACATGGTTTACATTCCTTAGGCTTTGGCCACTGCTAGACACAGGACGAAGGGGAGAGACCCTTGGTAGGACCTGGTACAGCCACGCTCATGCTGCTGCTGATTTCGCGTTGCCACCTCCCTATTTCAGCTCCTCTAGAGAAAATGACCCAGAATTGGGTTACGATGACACACACGGGTTCCCTCACTCTGTGGGACATTCCTTGTCCTTAACGGTGCCTCACATGCCTTCCCCAGGGACCGGAGCACGTGGGGATGCACCAACACCCACCCCCGGAGCCTCCCCCGGTACGCGGGGAAAGGAAACAACCTTCCCGAAACCAGAAAACACCAAAAGGCACTGACAGAGCCGTGGAGTTCAACACTCCCTCTCAAATCTTTCTTATTATAAAGGAAGAAAACAACACACTGTTTCTGCAAGTTTCCTGGTCTAGGAACATCTCTTCAGAAGATGCTGTGAACCCGATTCCTGAAGAGTCCATTCAGAGACTGGATTTGTTCCCTTAAGGTTTGGGAAGCCCATTTTCATTAAACCTGCTGCAAGGAGAGTCATTTTGCAATGCTGGCAGCCAATTAGAAACTAAACTAAATGCACCATAGCTTTTAAAACATTTAAAAAAAAAATGTTAATATCAAAGTTAAAATGTCTAAGGTATAAACAAAATCATAATGGGATGCTGGGTTACTGTATATGGTAAATAGCTCTCTGGAGGAAACCTTTATTGCTCCCTCAGGGCTTTCTTACAAAGTATGGATTTCTTAATTCCTAGCGGAATATTTTTCATACACCACTGCAGACTATTAAGTACCAGATATTACATTATGTAGTTTAAACTTTGCACTATGCATGAGAAAGACTTTCCTGTCGAGAAAACTATCTCTCTGCTATTATCATCTTTACAATATTAAAATTAATACTGGCTGCAGGGTATAAGCTTCACCAACAAAATTTGGGGGAGTTTAGCATATAATGGATTCATCAGCCTGGGTGCGAAGGGAGGGGAGTCGCTGCGACAGTGAAAGGGATATATAGAAATTTGGAATTGCTGGAGGAAGGCAGAGGAACGGCGTCATCGCGTCCCACCGGTGTCATTCCCAGTCCTGGGCGAGCAAAGGGTGTGGTGAGGCAGCAAGAATAACGGCATCGCAAATACCGGAGGCAATTCATTATGCTTCAGGACATTTCAAGTTCCACTTGTGAACCATTAACTTGTTACCCAGGAGGGATTCAGAGCTAAGTATTAAAAAGATAATAAAAATGCACCAGCCCTCACGGCACCCAAGAGCAGATACCTTGTAAATATGTAAAGAGAACTCTTTAAAAGTTGATATTAAGAATTTCTTTTATCATCTTTTCTGCATAGCAGCAACGGCCCGCCTACATCTCAATGCAAATACGAAGGGGGGAAGAAAAAAGAGCACTGTTAAATTTTATTTTTTAAAAAAAATTTAAGTGAAATTCAACACTCACTTGTAGACTGTGCCTCCATTGCCATGACCGAGGATGTCTCGATACCGTATGTCTTGTTCATTCATCTCCACAAGAAAGAAAGAAAAACAAAAGAGATGTCATGCTGTGGATGGAAATGTCAAGGAAAAGCAACTCTAGGCCATAAACAACAAGCAGTCTGGGTCATTTCAAGTTCAGCTGCAAGAACGAGAAGATCAATACAACATTTGCTGTCCAATTTATAAAAGACGATACCAAGGGACAAAGTGATGGAAAGTTTAATGACAATTTGTTTGCCTGGGTCATTTCATTAAAGTTTGATAAAAGGTGTCAAAATGGAATGATATAATATAGCTCAAGAGGGTCAGGTCACAGCTACTGATAGGAAAAGGGTCTCCAGAACAGCACATAACCAAAGCCAAAGTTGGAGGTGAATGGAAACAATCCAACAGAAAACTGTCACCTTAAGTACGGCGAGAAAAAGTTTATGATTTATTCCGCAATCAGCATAATCGATACTAATGGAGCGACAGTTCTGCCAGTAGGATTGCTTAATTCATGTACCTTACAACTAAAGGAAATATTCTGGAAAAAAAATAGTCTTGAAGGGCTATCCAATAAAAATATTTTTCCTTGAAATACACAACTCATTGCTTGCCTCAATCTTTCTGCTCCCTGGGACAACTCTCCACGTGTGATGACATCCTCAGATATTTGAGCAGAAGCCTGATACAAGCACTGTACATTGCAAACGCTGGAATTTGGGACCTTTCCAAGATGGATTTTACAAAAGCTTATTATACCTCACCTTGCTGGATGAGCAATTCAAAAGTAAAACTACAGTTCAGCCTTCTCCTGTGCAAATAGTTATACTGATCTTCCACAGCTAAACCAACTATTAAAAAAAAAATATCTCTACAATCACTACAGACGTTTTTGGAATGCACACGTGTATTTGACGTGAAATATTCCAACGAGAGGAACTTCTGGGCTGCGTGCATTTGCTATTCCAAAAAGATCTCCTCCATTGCCTGGAAGCAGTAAATGTCTGGGCAAATCCCATTTTTTAAAGATATTTCCCTAGGAATTTGTTACCAAATTATTCATTTGTTTCTATTTATTTATATTTGAGGGGATAGCAAGTTAAACATTTTCCATGAGTTGGCGTGGCTGCTTCAAGTCTCCTTTTTGTGTGTTAAAAAGCATCAAAAAAGATCTTAATGATATGTCTGGTCACCGCCGTGACCATGGAAGCACATCTGAAATACCTTCAAATTATGTTTCAAGTACGACCAGCACCACGGCGAGAGCCACGCAGAGCTCGTGTAAACTGTAAACTATCTGTATGTATCCAGCCTCTGAAACGGGTTTGACAGTTCAGCGGGGACACGTGCCCGTCAGTTGCCCGGCAGTGTTTCAGCATCCCCGTCCGTACCACGTCTGTGAGGATGGGAGGAACTTTGCCCCCAGCTTCAACTGGAACATGTCAGCGATGGCAACAAGCTGAAATGTCCTAAAGAGTCCATACTCGGCATGTCTTACCAACAGAAAATAGTGAATTGATTTAAAATAAAACGTTTTAAGGATAGAAATGATGAACTCCAAACTTTGTGTTTGCTCCTTTCACCGCCTGAACAAAGGATGCTTGTTCCTCACAGGAAACACTTTTCCTCTATGAATTTCTTCCAGTGAGGTCAAAACCTCCGAGTTCTGAGAAAATCTGAAAGACTTCAAAGCAGAGGTTGACTCTACATTATTCCCTCTTTGCAGTGAAACCTGGGACAAACATCTCCAGAGGGGATGAAACGGTTTATGATGAAAATGAAAATTTATTTTACTACTTTTTAGTAGAAGTAGAAAATTTACTTTACTACTAATAAATTATCTTGCTTATTGCATCAATCAGAAAATGCAAAAAAAGAGGGGGGAAAAAAGACACCTTCTAAGGAACAATAATTCACAAATGGGTTTTAAAATACGTAAAGAATCTCTACCAGATCCCTTTAAATATCCTTTTTCTCAGACTGCCGTGCTCGTTAATTTAAAGCACACAGTGTGTTTAAGGAGTTCTGCTCTTCGAAGCCAGAGGACTTTAATTCTCCAGTCTTTGAGGCAACAACAAACATCCCTTTCCTGCTTTCCCAGCAACGTTCATTTAAACAAAACTCTTCAGAGAAACCAAATGAATCCACAAAGCTACGAACATACTCGTATCTTTGCTTCTTAGGGGGGAAAAAAGAAGAATTTTTTCGTAGTTACACAAATTGAGCAGAACCGGAGACATCAAGTGTATTTTCTTTCCACCTGCTTTCTGCTAACTGGGAAAAGGAGAGGATTTTCTCCATGCCGTTCCCTAACAGCCAGCGCTCGGAGCAGCTCCATCCTCTGCGGGGGCACCGCTCGCGCCCGCTCCAGCCCAGCACCCGTCCTGGTCTCCGTGCAGCCAGAAGCCAGGGTGAAATGGGAGGACTGGGGAGGAGCAAGACGCTGCCAGCAACCGATAGAGAGATAAAGCGTGATTTACTGGCTCCAATAAAGATGCCAAAAAACAGGCGGTGATTTATTTATTTTAGTGGGAAAAGGGGATTCTCAATCACAAAATGATAACATAATAACAACGGACTCGACAGGATGGGCTGGAATATTAAGCCTGCAAACCCAAGTCCGATTGGATGCCAATATTAGCAGAATTAATGAAAAAGTGAAAGATTTCAATTATGGATCAGCAAACAAAACATCCCTTGCTTATACCTGCTGTTTTTGAAAGAAATCGGTGTCTACCTCTTGTAAATCATTAAAACCAAAATGCTCAATTAATCCTTATTTTATATATGGAGGTCTGGCAGAGGCAAAGTCCTACAGCCATAGCTTGGCTTTCCGAATCGAAGCAATAATGGTTTCAGAAAGCAGTCACACTCTATGAGCAGACAATTGAAGAGATTTAGTAAATCCCACTTTATAGAGCAGAGACTAATCGGAAAACACAAGCCAGTCAAATGTTTCTTATGAACTGTTGACACTATATCAATGCTGAATCAATTGGTGGCATTTACTCTGAGTGACAGAAAAGAAATAAATATTTATATCGCATCACCTATATCAATGAACCTAGGCAGAAAGCTATTTCTAACCTGTCAATATTTGATTATCTTGAAGAATCATGTCCCCTTCTTGTAATGATTAATATGAATTCCTTATTAAACCTAAATGGAAACTACTAGAGGAATATCATTAGGAATGCCTGAAAGCATCAACTGCCAAAAAATAATAAAAAATAATAACCCAGCCCGTATTTAAGTAATGATAAGTGTGACTGAATCCCCCGAAAGGGGGGGAAAAAGTTACAACTAGAAACCTATTTCCAGCTATGGATCTGTGACCAAATTTTGCAGAACACAACGCCGCATAACAAAAAGCATTTTGTCTCAACAGAAAGCAGCGTAACTCCTATCACAGCAGGGTGAATAAAACAGTATTAAAACTTATTTTGAATTTTTTTTTAAGTGGGTTCAAGTAACATTTTTTAATATCATTGGAAGAGTTTTGGCTCCTTTATATCTTTCTAAAATGCAGCTATGCAGGGAAGAAAACTGTAACAGTCTACCACAGGGTACACAAAATAGATTTTTATTCCTTAGAATAAATAAAATGCCAAATACAGCAGTCACAAAAAGGTGGCTTTTAGTCACGTTCAGCAATTCCACTTTAAAAGAAATTAGTAATATTGGAGTAATTACCAACTTCAGTTTAAAAGTTCAGAAGCATGCTGCTGGCACTTATATAATTTTAAGAACTATATTTTTTAGCCATAATTTTGAAACATTAACACAGCCACCTGGTAGGAATCTGTCCCTATGAAACTCTGCACGTAAGGCAGGCTGACAAGCTTAAGAAGACATTATTTCCAAGCTGTGTTCAAAGGATTCAGTGCCAAACAGGCAAGGTTGCAATCCCGGGCTGTTCAACTCGCATTTTCGAGGGGCACCCTCATCTATTAGAGCAGAACGTTACAGGTGATACTGAAGGACAAGCGCGAAGACCAGCCTTTATCTTCTTGACACGCTCAACTACAACTACTTGATTCATGAAATGCCAATGAGGCTTGGAGAGGTCACTGTGTGAAGGCACTGAATACGCATCTGAGATAATTAAGATTTCAGCCTTCGGAACACGGAGGGGAAGTGAACAGCAGTTAAGAAAATCAATAAGAGTCTTTTATTTGCAGTGACACAGATGTCTCAGTCAATAGAGCCTAATAGGCAAGCTTGATCGCAACGGACAGGCGCCTGCCTCCAAGGCTGTCAGAGGGCTCTCACCATGACAAACATTAAAACATATTTATGTTGCTGCTGAAGAACCTGGGATTCTTTTAAGGCAGTTTAATTTAACGGTGTATATTTAATGTCATTACGCTACTGCAAGCCCGCCCATACATTCAGCTCAAAAGAGGTAAGAAATGATTGTTCTGTTTGTCCAGGACATCCTCTTGTCCACCAATTGCTACATTAAACCTTTCACTTCTGGGTGCCAGAATCTGAATGCCTGGAGCAGGAGGAGACAGTAACAAGACAGCTTTCTGGGGATTTCTTTCAATTTTTGTTTGTCCTTTTTTTTAAAAAAAAAAAAAATTCTACAACATAACGTGATTCCGAATAGTACAGAGCGGTCCCTTGCAAGAACCTGATAAACATTTAAGTACCTACTGCCCTAAAAAATCCGAAGGTCATTCTAACTGAGCAGTTGACTTAGTTATTCAAAATTGATTAACTTTCTTCCCTGAAATTGTGGCAGCAGCGCAACACGTGTGAGGTACTTCAATCTATTTGGAGCTAGATCTGATTAGCACATTTTGAGAAATGGGAAGCAAATTGCTATGCCAATCAAAGGAAATCGGGACACAGAGCTCATTCATATCAGGGAGGTTTTCGTGGTCCCTCCAGTTCTGTATTAAAAGAACACATTACAGCCAACCCAGCAGTAAGCGTCTCCCCACCTATCTGTGGTGTGCCGGCCACGGCAGAATTAGGCAGGAACGAGACGTGCATGCAGCCAGGACTCAGTTCAGGGCACCTACCTGCCCGTTTGCAAGTATTTTCTTCAGCTCTGCAGAGGACTTTTTTAAGCTGAAAAAAAAAAAAAAGAGGCAATTAATTTAATGACTGTGCCATTTCGCTCTATAAAACGAAGTGGAACCATAAGAAACAAGAAGCCATCAGGTTAAGTTCATGGTTACATATTCTGAACAGATTTAATCTGAGCAATGCTGACTGATGTTCAGCGTAGCTACTCCCCAAACCGCAGGCAGCAGAAATGGAGAAGCAATGAACATTTACGAAAATCAATATATTTTTCACCTTTACAAACTAGCTTTTTCAGATACCTGCCTACCTTTTGAGATACAATCTATGGTTTGTCAGTTCAAAGAAAAAGAAAAGAAAAAGAAACACTCATACACCAGGTGTTTCAAAAAACGACAGGAAAATAAGGTTCACATCAAGTTTTCAGGTGCTTTATCTTGTGTAAAACTCCTTAGGGCATTACCCCTCAATAATTTCTACAAATCTGCAGCAGAAGGTGTGCCATCGATGATGCCTCACTACCCCTGCCAAACGCCGACCGCAGCACGGTGATAATCTACTCCTGGGGCAGCAGTCTTACAAAATAACCCACAGTATTTTTTTCTAGTAAAAGAACTTCATCAAACCACAACTATCAGCTTGGTGTGTTTTGTAAAACGATTAATGGCTTCAAACTTCTTCCACCCGCTCGCCAAATGCTGCTTCACCTCCCTTCCCGACAAACCCTGCTCCCTGTACGTTCAACACAACGCACCGCCTGGGCAGATGGGTGTCTGCAAAACTTCATCTCAAAGAGACGTTCTGCTCTTATTACTGAAGTTAAAAAAAAAAAAAAAAAAGTACAAAATAATATATTCTTGAAAGGCATGTGCACGTGTCTTGATCACAGATCATTATTAACAAGAGCAGTGAAAACACAGATTTCATATTTGGTGGCTTTGTTCTTTAATAGGCCTCTTGTTCCCACGACTACTTTAAAGAAAAAATTAAGTTTTCCAAGGAAACATAAGTTGATCTTGTCATCTTTCATGACTAACAATTTGTGAACATGAAACAAAGAGAGACTTTCAATGACTTCAAAAACAAAACTCATAGGGCAGAAGGTTTCGGGAAAGGAACGGCAATTAACCACCAAATAAGGTGACAAGAATCTTCCAGAAGCCTCATTTTCAAGGCACTTGAAGAACAAGCTCAAAGTACAGGAAGTGCTGAAAGCCAAAGCACAACAGCAACAGAAAGCTGCTTTATTTAGTTCAGCGGTACGACAGATCGGGAGGAGGACTGAAACCCATAAACACGTTCAGATTTTTTTTTTTTCTTTGAAGAATCTTGGACAGGATATTCCCCATTGCAACACCCAGCAAACCTTCCCCAAGGGATTGGGACAAAATCTGCCAGAGGAGATTGACACAGAACATTGACTTTCTTTTTTTATCTCTACTATTAGCAAAGGCGCTAACGGGAGCTTCAGAACTGGTGTTAGTGGTTTTTGAATGGGGTCACCCACTGCAGCACAACTGCTGCCCACCATGGTGCTATCCTCCTCGTCCATGGGCAACCACGTCCCACTGCTCAAGCTCATCTCTGCCAATTTTTTTCAAAATCCTCTCAGAGAGCTGACGCACGGATAAATGGAATATTACATCCTTATTAGAATAATAGAATAATTTAGGTTGGGAGGGGCCTCCAGAGATTTCTATTCCCACGTTTCAAATATGCTCTTATACGAAGAAGAAGCAGCAGCCAGATTTTTCTTATGTCCTTTTAAGAATACACAATTTTTTGTGGGTTTCTTTGTTTTAACATCAGTATTGAGTACAACACTTTCCTGTAACACTTCATGTAACAAAAGGGACTTTACCCTCCAGTATTTAAAAACAGATCTCTGGGAAAAAGCGAGAGTGCTCCCATGCATTCAGGATCTTAACGTGGGATTTGAAATTACGACTGGAAGCCAAAAAGAAAACAAGAGAGGTGGGCTCCAAAACTTTCCTGAAACTGTGTGAAACACAGCACCTGAGCCGTTCAGATTTTTCAAAAAAATCTTGTCTCACAGTAATAAACCGACTGAATCGAGTATTAAATTTTAAAATCAAAGAATCCTGGAAGGAGATAAGCAATAAAGACCTAAACATACAGACCTAGCCATACACAGGGATTATCAGATCAACTAAACCAAACGAGCTCCCCCACACACAGTATTTCAATGCTTTCTAAAGGACAAAGCCACCCGAAATACCCAGCAAAGAATTTTTTCTCGTGGCAGAAAATACTCGTCCTGAAGAACCAGCAGCCTAACAAGATCCATGAATCAAGGTAACTTTATCCTCCCCACTTCACTCCCTTCGTGCCCAGTAGTCATATTGAAAAAGTTATTCAACATCAAGCTTATCGTTGGTAGGTACCACACACAAGGTTCCGTTTTGTTTTAATAAAAGAAAACAAACCAAAACATCCGCTCCCGGTCTTGACTCTTACCTATTGCTTGGAAGGGAATCCGAGACGGCCGAACTGCTATTATTAGCAGACCCTGCTCGCGTATTTACCTGCAGGCAGGGAAAGGATCTTTATCAGTCGTTTGTGATCAGAGGACACTATTCTAATTAACCTGTAATTTGCCATGAATTTCTCATTTCACTAGGAAGGTTAATTAGCTTGTTGCTATGCCGATGGTTGAGGTCTTGCCTGTATGTAGGTTAGCAGGTTATATATTCCTGGACTACAATATCTTTACATCTTAAATGCTTTGTTAAATAATAAAGAAAAAGATGTCCACCATTTATTCTCATTTTAAAAACTAAACTATCGTTTAATATATTTGTAGTCTTCTGCATTTCAAGGTCGGTATGGTTACAGAAGCCAAACCTGAATGAATCCAACCACCTAAAAGAATGTCATCGCAGTGCCCTCCAATCCAGAAATCCGAGGAGCATGGTGGGGTTTTTTTAAACTCCCTGGATTAATAGCAGACATTAGTTGATAAACTGAATATTAAAATTTAGGAACCTCATTAACAGAGGTTAAAAACAAAAAGGCAATTCCATTTTCAATAAAACTCTGCATAGAGATATCGCAGCCAACACCCAGCCGATGAATCCTTCTCCCACCCTCATAAAAAAAAATAAAAATTAAAAAAAGATCTGCTTGTCAGAGCTCAAGAAAGTGCAGTTTTATTTGACATTTCAATAAGTGGAACACAGCATTACAAATCCATCTAACTTTACTGAAACAATTATTGAAATTCGTACCTTCAGGCCATGTATGTTCCGTTTCCCAGGAGGCTTGCAGGCTGAAACAGTAATTGACTAAATTGTAGAACACATCAGGGCCATTTACAAATTTGCTCAAAATGAATCTTTTAAAAAGAAATGAGGGTGACACCAAAATTAGCAGAGAGAAATGATTGAAAAGTGCCTCACAAGACCCAGAGTGGGAATTACGAACCAGGATTTTTAACTTGCAGGAGTGAGCATTTATAAATGCTAAGAGCTTTCTGACACCATGTAATATAAATTCTAATTTCTGCTTAAACCACATCAAAACCAAGAGGACTGTTGGCTTAAATGATCAGATTCTTTTGGTAATTCAAATTCAAATCCTATCTCGCTCTATTTTCACACGCTGTATTTTTTTACGGCATTTAACAGAAATATTTGCGAGATGGATTTTAAAGGAACCAGCTGCCACACCTCGTGAATTAGTCACATTGTCAAAGGCAGACCCTTGGTTTTAAACCTGGAAAAAACATCTCGGGGGCAACAGCAGCGAGTCTGAAGCAACCAAGCAGTGGATAAAGGCAGCATTTGGACAGAGATGTACAAACGTGGCATCTGACGATGATGGGGACACGCTGCTGGAGGAGAAAGTATTTTCCTCCAGCCTCTAGAACTACATCTCGCCTTGTTCTTCCAGGGGGTGGATGAGCTTTTGGCAAATGTTAAAGCCACAAAGGCTTCCAGGTACATGTTCCCGACGGTTGCCATTTCGAAGCACAGCGCCCTGCAGACGGTGTGTTAAAGGGCCTGTCGGCGGTGATGGATGGCCTGAGGAGGGATGGATTTGATTTTTCTCTTTCTCTGATGCACGCGCGTTTCACTTCCATTTTTGACAGGAGGAAACAGAACTATTCATTAGTCAGAAGGACACAGATGATGGTTATTAAACACCTCAGTTAGGGCCAGGCCACGCGCCTTTAAACGACATCAGAACGTGGATCTTAAAGAAGAAAAATATTATAATACTGTGGGTGTTAAAAAAAACCCAGAAAAACAAACTATTCTAAAATACACAGAAGCATATTCTATTTTTTTCCAGTAAAATCAACATGTTGAACAAGATATGAAAAGAATATTTTTTAATTTTAGAATAATTTTAATTTAAGAA